>NW_027554881.1:0-205808 GCF_964276395.1 Gasterosteus aculeatus | reverse complement strand
GGGTATAGTATTGTGGATATAGTAGTGGGGGATATAGTAGCGGGGATATAGTAGTGTTGATATAGTAGTGGGGGTATATTAGTGTTGATATAGTAGTGGGGATATATTAGTGTTGATATAGTAGTGTTGATATAGTAGTGGGGATATAGTAGTGTTGATATAGTAGTGTTAATATAGTAGTGTTTATATAGTAGTGTTGATATAGTAGTGGGGATATAGTAATGTTGATAAAGTAGTGTGGATATAGTAGTGGGGATATAGTAGTGTTGATATAGTAGTGGGGGTATATTAGTGTTGATATAGTAGTGGGGATATATTAGTGTTGATATAGTAGTGTTGATATAGTAGTGGGGATATAGTAGTGTTGATATAGTAGTGTTAATATAGTAGTGTTGATATAGTAGTGTTGATATAGTAGTGGGGATATAGTAGTGTTGATAAAGTAGTGTGGATATAGTAGTGGGGATATAGTAGTGTTGAAATTGTAGTGTTGATATAGTAGTGTTGATATAGTAGTGTTGATAAAGTAGTGGGGATATAGTAGTGTTAATATAGTAGTGTTAATATAGTAGTGTTGATATAGTAGTGGGGATATAGTAGTGGGGATATAGTAGTGTTGATATAGTAGTGTTGATAAAGTAGTGTGGATATAGTAGTGTTGATATAGTAGTGGGGATATAGTAGTGTTAATATAGTAGTGTTAATATAGTAGTGTTGATATAGTAGTGGGGATATAGTAGTGGGGATATAGTAGTAGGGATATAGTAGTGGGAGATATAGTAGTGGGGATATAGTAGTGTTGATATAGTAGTGGGGGTATAGTATTGTGGACATAGTAGTGGGGGATATAGTAGCGGGGATATAGTAGTGGGGGATATAGTAGCGGGGATATAGTAGTGTTGATCTACAACTCTACAACACTCTACATCTACAACTCTACATCTACATCTCTACATCTACAACTCTACATCTCTACCTCTGCATCTACAACTCTACATCTACAACTCTGCATCTACAACTCTACATCTACAACTCTGCATCTACAACTCTCTACATCTACAACTCTACATCTACAACTCTACATCTACAACTCTCTACATCTACAACTCTACATCTACAAATCTACAACTCTACAACTCTCTACATCTCTACATATACATCTCTACATCTACAACTCTACATCTACAACTCTACATCTCTACAACTCTACATCTACAACTCTCTATATCTCTACATCTACAACTCTACATCTAGAACTCTACATCTACAACTCTCTACGTCTCTACAACTCTCTACACCTCTACATCTCTACCTCTGCATCTACAACTCTGCATCTACAACTCTCTACATCTACAACTCTACAACTCTCTACATCTACAACTCTACATCTACATCTCTGCATCTACATCTCTACATCTACAACTCTACATCTACAACTCTACAACACTCTACATCTACAACTCTACATCTACAACTCTGCATCTACAACTCTACAACTCTGCATCTACAACTCTGCATCTCTACATCTACAACTCTGCATCTCTACATCTACAACTCTACAACTCTGCATCTACAACTCTACAACTCTGCATCTACAACTCTACATCTACAACTCTATATCTCTACATCTACAACTCTACATCTACAACTCTATCTCTACATCTACAACTCTACATCTACAACTCTGCATCTACAACTCTACATCTACAACTCTATATCTCTACATCTACAACTCTACATCTACAACTCTATCTCTACATCTACAACTCTACATCTACAACTCTCTACATCTCTACAAGTCTGCATCTACATCTCTGCATCTACATCTCTACATCTTCAACTCTACATCTACATCTCTACAACTCTGCATCTACAACTCTGCATCTACAACTCTGCATCTCTACATCTACAACTCTACAACTCTGCATCTACAACTCTACATCTACAACTCTATCTCTACATCTACAACTCTATCTCTACAACTCTCTACAACTCTGCATCTACATCTCTGCATCTACATCTCTGCATCTACAACTCTGCATCTACATCTCTACATCTACAACTCTCTACATCTCTACATCTACATCTCTACATCTACAACTCTCTACATCTACAACTCTACTTCTACAACTCTACATCTCTACATCTACAACTCTCTACAACTCTACATCTCTACCTCTGCATCTACATCTCTGCATCTACAACTCTGCATCTACAACTCTCTACATCTAAAACTCTCTACATCTACAACTCTACATCTACAACTCTACATCTACAAATCTACAACTCTCTACATCTCTACATCTACAACTCTACATCTACAACTCTACATCTACAACTCTCTACATCTCTACCTCTGCATCTACAACTCTGCATCTACAACTCTCTACATCTACAACTCTACATCTACAACTCTACATCTACAACTCTCTACATCTACAACTCTACATCTACAAATCTACAACTCTACAACTCTCTACATCTCTACATCTACAACTCTACATCTACAACTCTACATCTCTACAACTCTGCATCTACAACTCTGCATCTACAACTCTCTACATCTACAACTCTACATCACTCTACATCTACAACTCTACATCTACAACTCTACATCTCTGCATCTACAACTCTGCATCTACAACTCTGCATTTACATCTCTGCATCTACAACTCTCTACATCTACAACTCTCTGCATCTACAACTCTCTACATCTACAACTCTACATCTCTACATCTACAACTCTCTACAACTCTACATCTACATCTCTACATCTACAACTCTGCATCTACATCTACAACTCTACATCTACATCTACATCTCTACAACTCTGCATCTACAACTCTGCATCTACAACTCTACAACTCTATATCTCTACATCTACAACTCTATCTCTACATCTACAACTCTACATCTACAACTCTCTACAACTCTGCATCTACATCTCTGCATCTACATCTCTACATCTTCAACTCTACATCTACATCTCTACAACTCTGCATCTACAACTCTGCATCTACAACTCTGCATCTCTACATCTACAACTCTACAACTCTGCATCTACAACTCTACATCTACAACTCTATCTCTACATCTACAACTCTATCTCTACAACTCTCTACAACTCTGCATCTACATCTCTGCATCTACATCTCTGCATCTACAACTCTGCATCTACATCTCTACATCTACAACTCTCTACATCTCTACATCTACATCTCTACATCTACAACTCTCTACATCTACAACTCTACTTCTACAACTCTACATCTCTACATCTACAACTCTCTACAACTCTACATCTCTACCTCTGCATCTACATCTCTGCATCTACAACTCTGCATCTACAACTCTCTACATCTAAAACTCTCTACATCTACAACTCTACATCTACAACTCTACATCTACAAATCTACAACTCTCTACATCTCTACATCTACAACTCTACATCTACAACTCTACATCTACAACTCTCTACATCTCTACCTCTGCATCTACAACTCTGCATCTACAACTCTCTACATCTACAACTCTACATCTACAACTCTACATCTACAACTCTCTACATCTACAACTCTACATCTACAAATCTACAACTCTACAACTCTCTACATCTCTACATCTACAACTCTACATCTACAACTCTACATCTCTACAACTCTGCATCTACAACTCTGCATCTACAACTCTCTACATCTACAACTCTACAACACTCTACATCTACAACTCTACATCTACAACTCTACATCTCTGCATCTACAACTCTGCATCTACAACTCTGCATTTACATCTCTGCATCTACAACTCTCTACATCTACAACTCTCTGCATCTACAACTCTCTACATCTACAACTCTACATCTCTACATCTACAACTCTCTACAACTCTACATCTACATCTCTACATCTACACCTCTGCATCTACATCTACAACTCTACATCTACATCTACATCTCTACAACTCTGCATCTACAACTCTGCATCTACAACTCTACAACTCTATATCTCTACATCTACAACTCTATCTCTACATCTACAACTCTACATCTACAACTCTCTACAACTCTGCATCTACATCTCTGCATCTACATATCTGCATCTACAACTCTGCATCTACATCTCTACATCTACAACTCTACATCTACAACTCTACAACACTCTACATCTACAACTCTACATCTACAACTCTGCATCTACAACTCTGCATCTCTACATCTACAACTCTGCATCTCTACATCTACAACTCTACAACTCTGCATCTACAACTCTACAACTCTGCATCTACAACTCTACATCTACAACTCTACATCTACAACTCTATATCTCTACATCTACAACTCTACATCTACAACTCTATCTCTACATCTACAACTCTACATCTACAACTCTCTACATCTCTACAAGTCTGCATCTACATCTCTGCATCTACATCTCTACATCAACAACTCTACATCTACATCTACATCTCTACAACTCTGCATCTACAACTCTGCATCTACAACTCTGCATCTCTACATCTACAACTCTACAACTCTGCATCTACAACTCTACATCTACAACTCTATCTCTACATCTACAACTCTATCTCTACAACTCTCTACAACTCTGCATCTACATCTCTGCATCTACATCTCTGCATCTACAACTCTGCATCTACATCTCTACATCTACAACTCTCTACATCTCTACATCTACATCTCTACATCTACAACTCTCTACATCTACAACTCTACTTCTACAACTCTACATCTCTACATCTACAACTCTCTACAACTCTACATCTCTACCTCTGCATCTACATCTCTGCATCTACATCTCTGCATCTACATCTCTGCATCTACAACTCTGCATCTACAACTCTCTACATCTAAAACTCTCTACATCTACAACTCTACATCTACAACTCTACATCTACAAATCTACAACTCTCTACATCTCTACATCTACAACTCTACATCTACAACTCTACATCTACAACTCTCTACATCTCTACCTCTGCATCTACAACTCTGCATCTACAACTCTCTAGATCTACAACTCTACATCTACAACTCTACATCTACAACTCTCTACATCTACAACTCTACATCTACAAATCTACAACTCTACAACTCTCTACATCTCTACATCTACAACTCTACATCTACAACTCTACATCTCTACAACTCTGCATCTACAACTCTGCATCTACAACTCTCTACATCTACAACTCTACAACACTCTACATCTACAACTCTACATCTACAACTCTACATCTCTGCATCTACAACTCTGCATCTACAACTCTGCATCTACATCTCTGCATCTACAACTCTCTACATCTACAACTCTCTGCATCTACAACTCTCTACATCTACAACTCTACATCTACAACTCTCTACAACTCTACATCTACAACTCTCTACAACTCTACATCTACAACTCTCTACATCTACAACTCTCTACATCTACAACTCTCTACATCACTACATCTACAACTCTCTACAACTCTACATCTCTACATCTACAACTCTACATCTCTACATCTACAACTCTCTACATCTACAACTCTCTGCATCTACAACTCTCTACATCTACAACTCTACATCTACAACTCTCTACAACTCTACATCTACAACTCTCTACAACTCTACATCTACAACTCTCTACATCTACAACTCTCTACATCTACAACTCTCTACAACTCTACATCTACAACTCTACATCTACAACTCTACAACACTCTACATCTAAAACTCTACATCTACATCTCTGCATCTACAACTCTACAACTCTGCATCTACAACTCTGCATCTCTACATCTACAACTCTGCATCTCTACATCTACAACTCTACAACTCTGCATCTACAACTCTACAACTCTGCATCTACAACTCTACATCTACAACTCTATATCTCTACATCTACAACTCTACATCTACAACTCTATCTCTACATCTGCAACTCTACATCTACAACTCTCTACATCTCTACAAGTCTGCATCTACATCTCTGCATCTACATCTCTACATCTACAACTCTACATCTACATCTACATCTCTACAACTCTGCATCTACAACTCTGCATCTACAACTCTGCATCTCTACATCTACAACTCTGCATCTACAACTCTACATCTACAACTCTATCTCTACATCTACAACTCTATCTCTACAACTCTCTACAACTCTGCATCTACATCTCTGCATCTACATCTCTGCATCTACAACTCTGCATCTACATCTCTACATCTACAACTCTCTACATCTCTACATCTACATCTCTACATCTACAACTCTCTACATCTACAACTCTACTTCTACAACTCTACATCTCTACATCTACAACTCTCTACAACTATACATCTCTACCTTTGCATCTACATCTCTGCATCTACATCTCTGCATCTACATCTCTGCATCTACAACTCTGCATCTACAACTCTCTACATCTAAAACTCTCTACATCTACAACTCTACATCTACAACTCTACATCTACAAATCTACAACTCTCTACATCTCTACATCTACAACTCTACATCTACAACTCTACATCTACAACTCTCTACATCTCTACCTCTGCATCTACAACTCTGCATCTACAACTCTCTACATCTACAACTCTACATCTACAACTCTACATCTACAACTCTCTACATCTACAACTCTACATCTACAAATCTACAACTCTACAACTCTCTACATCTCTACATCTACAACTCTACATCTACAACTCTACATCTCTACAACTCTGCATCTACAACTCTGCATCTACAACTCTGCATCTACAACTCTCTACATCTACAACTCTACAACACTCTACATCTACAACTCTACATCTACAACTCTACATCTCTGCATCTACAACTCTGCATCTACAACTCTGCATCTACATCTCTGCATCTACAACTCTCTACATCTACAACTCTCTGCATCTACAACTCTCTACATCTACAACTCTACATCTACAACTCTCTACAACTCTACATCTACAACTCTCTACAACTCTACATCTACAACTCTCTACATCTACAACTCTCTACATCACTACATCTACAACTCTCTACAACTCTACATCTCTGCATCTACAACTCTACATCTCTACATCTACAACTCTCTACAACTCTACATCTACATCTCTACATCTACAACTCTGCATCTACATCTACAACTCTACATCTACATCTCTACAACTCTGCATCTACAACTCTACAACTCTATATCTCTACATCTACAACTCTATCTCTACATCTACAACTCTACATCTACAACTCTCTACAACTCTGCATCTACATCTCTGCATCTACATATCTGCATCTACAACTCTGCATCTACATCTCTACATCTACAACTCTGCATCTACAACTCTACATCTCTACATCTACAACTCTCTACAACTCTACATCTACAACTCTGCATCTACAACTCTACATCTACATCTCTACAACTCTGGATCTACATCTCTACATCTACAACTCTGCATCTACAACTCTACATCTACATCTCTACAACTCTGGATCTACATCTCTACATCTACAACTCTACAACTCTGCATCTACAACTCTACATCTACAACTCTATATCTCTACATCTACAACTCTATCTCTACATCTACAACTCTACATCTACAACTCTCTACAACTCTGCATCTACATCTCTGCATCTACAACTCTGCATCTACATCTCTACATCTACAACTCTGCATCTACAACTCTACAACTCTGCATCTACAACTCTGCATCTCTACATCTACAACTCTGCATCTCTACATCTACAACTCTACAACTCTGCATCTACAACTCTACAACTCTGCATCTACAACTCTACATCTACAACTCTATATCTCTACATCTACAACTCTACATCTACAACTCTATCTCTACATCTACAACTCTACATCTACAACTCTCTACATCTCTACAACTCTGCATCTACATCTCTGCATCTCCATCTCTGCATCTACAACTCTGCATCTACAACTCTACAACTCTGCATCTACAACTCTGCATCTCTACATCTACAACTCTACAACTCTGCATCTACAACTCTACAACTCTGCATCTACAACTCTACATCTACAACTCTATATCTCTACATCTACAACTCTATATCTCTACATCTACAACTCTACATCTACAACTCTATCTCTACATCTACAACTCTCTACATCTCTACAACTCTGCATCTACATCTCTGCATCTACATCTCTGCATCTACATCTCTGCATCTACATCTCTACATCTACAACTCTGCATCTACAACTCTACAACTCTGCATCTACAACTCTGCATCTACATCTCTACATCTACAACTCTCTACATCTACAACTCTACAACACTCTACATCTACAACTCTACATCTACATCTCTGCATCTACAACTCTGCATCTACAACTCTGCATCTACATCTCTGCATCTACAACTCTCTACATCTACAACTCTCTGCATCTACAACTCTCTACATCTACAACTCTACATCTACAACTCTCTACAACTCTACATCTACAACTCTCTACAACTCTACATCTACAACTCTCTACATCTCTACATCTACAACTCTCTACATCTACAACTCTCTACATCACTACATCTACAACTCTCTACAACTCTCTACAACTCTACATCTACAACTCTCTACAACTCTACATCTACAACTCTCTACATCTCTACATCTACAACTCTCTACATCTACAACTCTCTACATCACTACATCTACAACTCTCTACAACTCTACATCTCTACATCTACAACTCTACATCTCTACATCTACAACTCTCTACATCTACAACTCTACATCTACAACTCTCTACATCTCTACAACTCTGCATCTACATCTCTGCATCTACATCTCTGCATCTACAACTCTGCATCTACAACTCTACAACTCTGCATCTACAACTCTGCATCTCTACATCTACAACTCTACAACTCTGCATCTACAACTCTACAACTCTGCATCTACAACTCTACATCTACAACTCTATATCTCTACATCTACAACTCTATATCTCTACATCTACAACTCTACATCTACAACTCTCTACATCTCTACAACTCTGCATCTACATCTCTGCATCTACATCTCTGCATCTACATCTCAGCATCTACATCTCTACATCTACAACTCTGCATCTACAACTCTACAACTCTGCATCTACAACTCTGCATCTACATCTCTACATCTACAACTCTCTACATCTACAACTCTACAACACTCTACATCTACAACTCTACATCTACATATCTGCATCTACAACTCTGCATCTACAACTCTGCATCTACAACTCTGCATCTACAACTCTGCATCTCTACATCTACAACTCTACAACTCTGCATCTACAACTCTACAACTCTGCATCTACAACTCTACATCTACAACTCTATATCTCTACATCTACAACTCTATATCTCTACATCTACAACTCTACATCTACAACTCTATCTCTACATCTACAACTCTCTACATCTCTACAACTCTGCATCTACATCTCTGCATCTACATCTCTGCATCTACATCTCTGCATCTACATCTCTACATCTACAACTCTGCATCTACAACTCTACAACTCTGCATCTACAACTCTGCATCTACATCTACAACTCTCTACATCTACAACTCTACAACACTCTACATCTACAACTCTACATCTACATCTCTGCATCTACAACTCTGCATCTACAACTCTGCATCTACATCTCTGCATCTACAACTCTCTACATCTACAACTCTCTGCATCTACAACTCTCTACATCTACAACTCTACATCTACAACTCTCTACAACTCTACATCTACAACTCTCTACAACTCTACATCTACAACTCTCTACATCTCTACATCTACAACTCTCTACATCTACAACTCTCTGCATCACTACATCTACAACTCTCTACAACTCTACATCTCTACATCTACAACTCTACATCTCTACATCTACAACTCTCTACAACTCTACATCTACATCTCTACATCTACAACTCTGCATCTACATCTACAACTCTACATCTCTACAACTCTGCATCTACAACTCTGCATCTACAACTCTGCATCTACAACTCTCTGCATCTACAACTCTCTACATCTACAACTCTACATCTACAACTCTCTACAACTCTACATCTACAACTCTCTACAACTCTACATCTACAACTCTCTACATCTCTACATCTACAACTCTCTACATCTACAACTCTCTACATCACTACATCTACAACTCTCTACAACTCTCTACAACTCTACATCTACAACTCTCTACAACTCTACATCTACAACTCTCTACATCTCTACATCTACAACTCTCTACATCTACAACTCTCTACATCACTACATCTACAACTCTCTACAACTCTACATCTCTACATCTACAACTCTACATCTCTACATCTACAACTCTCTACATCTACAACTCTACATCTACAACTCTCTACATCTCTACAACTCTGCATCTACATCTCTGCATCTACATCTCTGCATCTACAACTCTGCATCTACAACTCTACAACTCTGCATCTACAACTCTGCATCTCTACATCTACAACTCTACAACTCTGCATCTACAACTCTACAACTCTGCATCTACAACTCTACATCTACAACTCTATATCTCTACATCTACAACTCTATATCTCTACATCTACAACTCTACATCTACAACTCTCTACATCTCTACAACTCTGCATCTACATCTCTGCATCTACATCTCTGCATCTACATCTCAGCATCTACATCTCTACATCTACAACTCTGCATCTACAACTCTACAACTCTGCATCTACAACTCTGCATCTACATCTCTACATCTACAACTCTCTACATCTACAACTCTACAACACTCTACATCTACAACTCTACATCTACATATCTGCATCTACAACTCTGCATCTACAACTCTGCATCTACAACTCTGCATCTACAACTCTGCATCTACAACTCTGCATCTCTACATCTACAACTCTACAACTCTGCATCTACAACTCTACAACTCTGCATCTACAACTCTACATCTACAACTCTATATCTCTACATCTACAACTCTATATCTCTACATCTACAACTCTACATCTACAACTCTATCTCTACATCTACAACTCTCTACATCTCTACAACTCTGCATCTACATCTCTGCATCTACATCTCTGCATCTACATCTCTGCATCTACATCTCTACATCTACAACTCTGCATCTACAACTCTACAACTCTGCATCTACAACTCTGCATCTACATCTCTACATCTACAACTCTCTACATCTACAACTCTACAACACTCTACATCTACAACTCTACATCTACATCTCTGCATCTACAACTCTGCATCTACAACTCTGCATCTACATCTCTGCATCTACAACTCTCTACATCTACAACTCTCTGCATCTACAACTCTCTACATCTACAACTCTACATCTACAACTCTCTACAACTCTACATCTACAACTCTCTACAACTCTACATCTACAACTCTCTACAACTCTGCATCTACAACTCTACATCTACAACTCTATATCTCTACATCTACAACTCTATATCTCTACATCTACAACTCTACATCTACAACTCTCTACATCTCTACAACTCTGCATCTACATCTCTGCATCTACATCTCTGCATCTACATCTCAGCATCTACATCTCTACATCTACAACTCTGCATCTACAACTCTACAACTCTGCATCTACAACTCTGCATCTACATCTCTACATCTACAACTCTCTACATCTACAACTCTACAACACTCTACATCTACAACTCTACATCTACATATCTGCATCTACAACTCTGCATCTACAACTCTGCATCTACAACTCTGCATCTACAACTCTGCATCTCTACATCTACAACTCTACAACTCTGCATCTACAACTCTACAACTCTGCATCTACAACTCTACATCTACAACTCTATATCTCTACATCTACAACTCTATATCTCTACATCTACAACTCTACATCTACAACTCTATCTCTACATCTACAACTCTCTACATCTCTACAACTCTGCATCTACATCTCTGCATCTACATCTCTGCATCTACATCTCTGCATCTACATCTCTACATCTACAACTCTGCATCTACAACTCTACAACTCTGCATCTACAACTCTGCATCTACATCTCTACATCTACAACTCTCTACATCTACAACTCTACAACACTCTACATCTACAACTCTACATCTACATCTCTGCATCTACAACTCTGCATCTACAACTCTGCATCTACATCTCTGCATCTACAACTCTCTACATCTACAACTCTCTGCATCTACAACTCTCTACATCTACAACTCTACATCTACAACTCTCTACAACTCTACATCTACAACTCTCTACAACTCTACATCTACAACTCTCTACATCTCTACATCTACAACTCTCTACATCTACAACTCTCTGCATCACTACATCTACAACTCTCTACAACTCTACATCTCTACATCTACAACTCTACATCTCTACATCTACAACTCTCTACAACTCTACATCTACATCTCTACATCTACAACTCTGCATCTACATCTACAACTCTACATCTCTACAACTCTGCATCTACAACTCTGCATCTACAACTCTGCATCTACAACTCTGCATCTACAACTCTACAACTCTGCATCTATATCTCTACATCTACAACTCTATCTCTACATCTACAACTCTAAATCTACAACTCTCTACAACTCTGCATCTACATCTCTGCATCTACATCTCTGCATCTACAACTCTGCATCTACATCTCTAAATCTACAACTCTGCATCTACAACTCTACATCTCTACATCTACAACTCTCTACAACTCTACATCTACATCTCTACATCTACAACTCTGCATCTACAACTCTATATCTCTACATCTACAACTCTATCTCTACATCTACAACTCTACATCTACAACTCTCTACAACTCTGCATCTACATCTCTGCATCTACATCTCTGCATCTACAACTCTGCATCTACATCTCTACATCTACAACTCTCTACATCTCTACATCTACAACTCTCTACATCTCTACATCTACAACTCTACATCTCTACATCTACAACTCTCTACAACTCTACATCTCTACCTCTGCATCTACATCTCTGCATCTACATCTCTGCATCTACAACTCTGCATCTACAACTCTCTACATCTAAAACTCTCTACATCTACAACTCTACATCTACAAATCTACGACTCTCTACATCTCTACATCTACATCTCTACAACTCTACATCTACAACTCTACATCTCTACCTCTGCATCTACAACTCTACATCTACAATTCTGCATCTACAACTCTACATCTACAACTCTGCATCTACAACTCTCTACATCTACAACTCTACATCTACAACTCTACATCTACAACTCTCTACATCTACAACTCTACATCTACAAATCTACAACTCTACAACTCTCTACATCTCTACATCTACATCTCTACATCTACAACTCTACATCTCTACAACTCTACATCTACAACTCTCTATATCTCTACATCTACAACTCTACATCTAGAACTCTACATCTACATCTCTACAACTCTACATCTCTACATCTCTGCATCTACAACTCTGCATCTACATCTCTACATCTACAACTCTCTACATCTACAACTCTACAACACTCTACATCTACAACTCTACATCTACAACTCTACATCTACAACTCTACATCTCTGCATCTACAACTCTGCATCTACAACTCTGCATCTACAACTCTCTGCATCTACAACTCTCTACATCTACAACTCTACATCTACAACTCTCTACAACTCTACATCTACAACTCTCTACAATTCTACATCTACAACTCTCTACATCTCTACATCTACAACTCTCTACAACTCTACATCTCTACATCTACAACTCTCTACAACTCTACATCTACATCTCTACAACTCTGCATCTACAACTCTACAACTCTGCATCTACAACTCTGCATCTCTACATCTACAACTCTACATCTACAACTCTACAACACTCTACATCTACAACTCTACATCTCTGCATCTACAACTCTGCATCTACAACTCTGCATCTACAACTCTCTACATCTACAACTCTCTACAACTCTACATCTACAACTCTCTACATCTCTACATCTACAACTCTCTACATCTACAACTCTCTACATCACTACATCTACAACTCTCTACAACTCTACATCTCTACATCTACAACTCTACATCTCTACATCTACAACTCTCTACAACTCTACATCTACATCTCTACATCTACAACTCTGCATCTACATCTACAACTCTACATCTACATCTCTACAACTCTACATCTCTACATCTCTGCATCTACAACTCTGCATCTACAACTCTGCATCTCTACAACTCTGCATCTACAACTCTACATCTACAACTCTATATCTCTACATCTACAACTCTACATCTACAACTCTCTACAACTCTGCATCTACAACTCTGCATCTACAACTCTGCATCTACAACTCTGCAGCTCTACATCTACAACTCTACATCTACAACTCTACATCTACAACTCTATCTCTACATCTACAACTCTACATCTACAACTCTCTACAACTCTGCATCTACATCTCTGCATCTACATCTCTGCATCTACATCTCTGCATCTACAACTCTGCATCTACAACTCTCTACATCTAAAACTCCCTACATCTACAACTCTACATCTACAACTCTACATCTACAAATCTACAACTCTCTACATCTCTACATCTACAACTCTACATCTACATCTCTACATCTACAACTCTACATCTACAACTCTACATCTCTACCTCTGCATCTACAACTCTACATCTACAACTCTGCATCTACAACTCTACATCTACAACTCTGCATCTACAACTCTCTACATCTACAACTCTACATCTACAACTCTACATCTACAACTCTCTACATCTACAACTCTACATCTACAAATCTACAACTCTACAACTCTCTACATCTCTACATATACATCTCTACATCTACAACTCTACATCTACAACTCTACATCTCTACAACTCTACATCTACAACTCTCTATATCTCTACATCTAGAACTCTACATCTAGAACTCTACATCTACAACTCTCTACATCTACAACTCTACATCTACAACTCTCTACGTCTCTACAACTCTCTACACCTCTACATCTCTACCTCTGCATCTACAACTCTGCATCTACAACTCTCTACATCTACAACTCTCTACATCTACAACTCTACATCTACATCTCTGCATCTACATCTCTACATCTACAACTCTACATCTACAACTCTACAACACTCTACATCTACAACTCTACATCTACAACTCTGCATCTACAACTCTACATCTCTACATCTCTGCATCTACAACTCTGCATCTACAACTCTGCATCTACATCTACAACTCTCTACATCTACAACTCTACAACACTCTACATCTACAACTCTACATCTACAACTCTACATCTACAACTCTACATCTCTGCATCTACAACTCTGCATCTACAACTCTACATCTACAACTCTGCATCTACAACTCTACATCTCTACATCTCTGCATCTACAACTCTGCATCTACATCTACAACTCTCTACATCTACAACTCTACAACACTCTACATCTACAACTCTACATCTACAACTCTACATCTACAACTCTACATCTCTGCATCTACAACTCTGCATCTACAACTCTAAATCTACATCTCTGCATCTACAACTCTCTACATCTACAACTCTCTGCATCTACAACTCTCTACATCTACAACTCTACATCTACAACTCTCTACAACTCTGCATCTACATCTCTACATCTACAACTCTCTACATCTACAACTCTACAACTCTCTGCATCTACAACTCTCTACATCACTACATCTACAACTCTCTACAACTCTACATCTCTACATCTACAACTCTACATCTACAACTCTCTACAACTCTACATCTACATCTCTACATCTACAACTCTGCATCTACATCTAGAACTCTACATCTACATCTACATCTCTACAACTCTGCATCTACAACTCTGCATCTGCATCTACAACTCTACAACTCTGCATTTACAACTCTACATCTACAACTCTATATCTCTACATCTACAACTCTATCTCTACATCTACAATTCTACATCTACAACTCTCTACAACTCTGCATCTACATCTCTGCATCTACATCTCTGCATCTACAACTCTGCATCTACATCTCTACATCTACAACTCTGCATCTACAACTCTACATCTCTACATCTACAACTCTCTACAACTCTACATCTACATCTCTACATCTACAACTCTCTACATCTACAACTCTACATCTACAACTCTCTACGTCTCTACAACTCTCTACACCTCTACATCTCTACCTCTGCATCTACAACTCTGCATCTACAACTCTCTACATCTACAACTCTACAACTCTCTACATCTACAACTCTACATCTACATCTCTGCATCTACATCTCTACATCTACAACTCTACATCTACAACTCTACAACACTCTACATCTACAACTCTACATCTACAACTCTGCATCTACAACTCTACATCTCTACATCTCTGCATCTACAACTCTGCATCTACATCTCTACATCTACAACTCTCTACATCTACAACTCTACAACACTCTACATCTACAACTCTAAATCTACAACTCTACATCTACAACTCTACATCTCTGCATCTACAACTCTGCATCTACAACTCTGCATCTACATCTCTGCATCTACAACTCTCTACATCTACAACTCTCTACAACTCTGCTTCTACAACTCTGAATCTACAACTCTGCATCTACAACTCTGCATCTCTACATCTACAACTCTACATCTACAACTCTACATCTACAACTCTATCTCTACATCTACAACTCTCTACAACTCTGCATCTACATCTCTGCATCTACATCTCTGCATCTACAACTCTGCATCTACAACTCTCTACATCTAAAACTCCCTACATCTACAACTCTACATCTACAACTCTACATCTACAAATCTACAACTCTCTACATCTCTACATCTACAACTCTACATCTACATCTCTACATCTACAACTCTACATCTACAACTCTACATCTCTACTTCTGCATCTACAACTCTACATCTACAACTCTGCATCTACAACTCTACATCTACAACTCTGCATCTACAACTCTCTACATCTACAACTCTACATCTACAACTCTCTACATCTACAACTCTACATCTACAAATCTACAACTCTACAACTCTCTACATCTCTACATATACATCTCTACATCTACAACTCTACATCTACAACTCTACATCTCTACAACTCTACATCTACAACTCTCTATATCTCTACATCTACAACTCTACATCTAGAACTCTACATCTACAACTCTCTACATCTACAACTCTCTACGTCTCTACAACTCTCTACACCTCTACATCTCTACCTCTGCATCTACAACTCTGCATCTACAACTCTCTACATCTACAACTCTACAACTCTCTACATCTACAACTCTACATCTACATCTCTGCATCTACATCTCTACATCTACAACTCTACATCTACAACTCTACAACACTCTACATCTACAACTCTACATCTACAACTCTGCATCTACAACTCTGCATCTACATCTCTACATCTACAACTCTACATCTACAACTCTACAACACTCTACATCTACAACTCTACATCTACAACTCTACATCTACAACTCTACATCTCTGCATCTACAACTCTGCATCTACAACTCTGCATCTACAACTCTCTGCATCTACAACTCTCTACATCTACAACTCTACATCTACAACTCTCTACAACTCTACATCTACAACTCTCTACAATTCTACATCTACAACTCTCTACATCTCTACATCTACAACTCTCTACAACTCTACATCTCTACATTTACAACTCTCTACAACTCTACATCTACATCTCTACAACTCTGCATCTACAACTCTACAACTCTGCATCTACAACTCTGCATCTCTACATCTCTACATCTACAACTCTACATCTACAACTCTACAACACTCTACATCTACAACTCTACATCTCTGCATCTACAACTCTGCATCTACAACTCTGCATCTACAACTCTCTACATCTACAACTCTCTACAACTCTACATCTACAACTCTCTACAACTCTACATCTACAACTCTCTACATCTCTACATCTACAACTCTCTACATCTACAACTCTCTACATCACTACATCTACAACTCTCTACAACTCTACATCTCTGCATCTACAACTCTGCATCTACAACTCTGCATCTCTACAACTCTGCATCTACAACTCTACATCTACAACTCTATATCTCTACATCTACAACTCTATCTCCACATCTACAACTCTACATCTACAACTCTCTACAACTCTGCATCTACAACTCTGCATCTACAACTCTGCATCTACAACTCTGCAGCTCTACATCTACAACTCTACATCTACAACTCTACATCTACAACTCTATCTCTACATCTACAACTCTACATCTACAACTCTCTACAACTCTGCATCTACATCTCTGCATCTACATCTCTGCATCTACAACTCTGCATCTACAACTCTCTACATCTAAAACTCCCTACATCTACAACTCTACATCTACAACTCTACATCTACAAATCTACAACTCTCTACATCTCTACATCTACAACTCTACATCTACATCTCTACATCTACAACTCTACATCTACAACTCTACATCTCTACCTCTGCATCTACAACTCTACATCTACAACTCTGCATCTACAACTCTACATCTACAACTCTGCATCTACAACTCTCTACATCTACAACTCTACATCTACAACTCTACATCTACAACTCTCTACATCTACAACTCTACATCTACAAATCTACAACTCTACAACTCTCTACATCTCTACATATACATCTCTACATCTACAACTCTACATCTACAACTCTACATCTCTACAACTCTACATCTACAACTCTCTATATCTCTACATCTACAACTCTACATCTAGAACTCTACATCTACAACTCTCTACATCTACAACTCTACATCTACAACTCTCTACGTCTCTACAACTCTCTACACCTCTACATCTCTACCTCTGCATCTACAACTCTGCATCTACAACTCTCTACATCTACAACTCTACAACTCTCTACATCTACAACTCTACATCTACATCTCTGCATCTACATCTCTACATCTACAACTCTACATCTACAACTCTACAACACTCTACATCTACAACTCTACATCTACAACTCTGCATCTACAACTCTACATCTCTACATCTCTGCATCTACAACTCTGCATCTACAACTCTGCATCTACATCTACAACTCTCTACATCTACAACTCTACAACACTCTACATCTACAACTCTACATCTACAACTCTACATCTCTGCATCTACAACTCTGCATCTACAACTCTGCATCTACATCTCTGCATCTACAACTCTCTACATCTACAACTCTCTGCATCTACAACTCTCTACATCTACAACTCTACATCTACAACTCTCTACAACTCTGCATCTACATCTCTACATCTACAACTCTCTACATCTACAACTCTACAACTCTCTGCATCTACAACTCTCTACATCACTACATCTACAACTCTCTACAACTCTACATCTCTACATCTACAACTCTACATCTACAACTCTCTACAACTCTACATCTACATCTCTACATCTACAACTCTGCATCTACATCTACAACTCTACATCTACATCTACATCTCTACAACTCTGCATCTACAACTCTGCATCTGCATCTACAACTCTACAACTCTGCATTTACAACTCTACATCTACAACTCTATATCTCTACATCTACAACTCTGTCTCTACATCTACAATTCTACATCTACAACTCTCTACAACTCTGCATCTACATCTCTGCATCTACATCTCTGCATCTACAACTCTGCATCTACATCTCTACATCTACAACTCTGCATCTACAACTCTACATCTCTACATCTACAACTCTCTACAACTCTACATCTACATCTCTACATCTACAACTCTCTACATCTACAACTCTACATCTACAACTCTCTACGTCTCTACAACTCTCTACACCTCTACATCTCTACCTCTGCATCTACAACTCTGCATCTACATCTCTGCATCTACATCTCTACATCTACAACTCTACATCTACAACTCTACAACACTCTACATCTACAACTCTACATCTACAACTCTGCATCTACAACTCTACAACTCTACATCTACAACTCTCTACATCTACAACTCTACATCTACATCTCTGCATCTACATCTCTACATCTACAACTCTACATCTACAACTCTACAACACTCTACATCTACAACTCTACATCTACAACTCTGCATCTACAACTCTACATCTCTACATCTCTGCATCTACAACTCTGCATCTACATCTCTACATCTACAACTCTCTACATCTACAACTCTACAACACTCTACATCTACAACTCTAAATCTACAACTCTACATCTACAACTCTACATCTCTGCATCTACAACTCTGCATCTACAACTCTGCATCTACATCTCTGCATCTACAACTCTCTACATCTACAACTCTCTACAACTCTGCATCTACAACTCTGAATCTACAACTCTGCATCTACAACTCTGCATCTCTACATCTACAACTCTACATCTACAACTCTACATCTACAACTCTATCTCTACATCTACAACTCTCTACAACTCTCCATCTACATCTCTGCATCTACATCTCTGCATCTACAACTCTGCATCTACAACTCTCTACATCTAAAACTCCCTACATCTACAACTCTACATCTACAAATCTACAACTCTCTACATCTCTACATCTACAACTCTACATCTACATCTCTACATCTACAACTCTACATCTACAACTCTACATCTCTACCTCTGCATCTACAACTCTACATCTACAACTCTGCGTCTACAACTCTACATCTACAACTCTGCATCTACAACTCTCTACATCTACAACTCTACATCTACAACTCTACATCTACAACTCTCTACATCTACAACTCTACATCTACAAATCTACAACTCTACAACTCTCTACATCTCTACATATACATCTCTACATCTACAACTCTACATCTACAACTCTACATCTCTACAACTCTACATCTACAACTCTCTATATCTCTACATCTACAACTCTACATCTAGAACTCTACATCTACAACTCTCTACATCTACAACTCTACATCTACAACTCTCTACGTCTCTACAACTCTCTACACCTCTACATCTCTACCTCTGCATCTACAACTCTGCATCTACAACTCTCTACATCTACAACTCTACAACTCTCTACATCTACAACTCTACATCTACATCTCTGCATCTACATCTCTACATCTACAACTCTACATCTACAACTCTACAACACTCTACATCTACAACTCTACATCTACAACTCTGCAGCTACAACTCTCTACATCTACAACTCTACATCTACAACTCTACATCTACAACTCTACATCTACAACTCTGCATCTACAACTCTCTACATCTACAACTCTACATCTACAACTCTGCATCTACAACTCTCTGCATCTACAACTCTCTACATCTACAACTCTACATCTACAACTCTCTACAACTCTGCATCTACATCTCTACATCTACAACTCTCTACATCTACAACTCTACAACTCTCTGCATCTACAACTCTCTACATCACTACATCTACAACTCTCTACAACTCTACATCTCTACATCTACAACTCTACATCTACAACTCTCTACAACTCTACATCTACATCTCTACATCTACAACTCTGCATCTACATCTACAACTCTACATCTACATCTACATCTCTACAACTCTGCATCTACAACTCTGCATCTGCATCTACAACTCTACAACTCTGCATTTACAACTCTACATCTACAACTCTATATCTCTACATCTACAACTCTATCTCTACATCTACAATTCTACATCTACAACTCTCTACAACTCTGCATCTACATCTCTGCATCTACATCTCTGCATCTACAACTCTGCATCTACATCTCTACATCTACAACTCTGCATCTACAACTCTACATCTCTACATCTACAACTCTCTACAACTCTACATCTACATCTCTACATCTACAACTCTCTACATCTACAACTCTACATCTACAACTCTACATCTACAACTCTACAACACTCTACATCTACAACTCTACATCTACAACTCTGCATCTACAACTCTACATCTCTACATCTCTGCATCTACAACTCTGCATCTACATCTCTACATCTACAACTCTCTACATCTACAACTCTACAACACTCTACATCTACAACTCTAAATCTACAACTCTACATCTACAACTCTACATCTCTGCATCTACAACTCTGCATCTACAACTCTGCATCTACATCTCTGCATCTACAACTCTCTACATCTACAACTCTCTACAACTCTGCTTCTACAACTCTGAATCTACAACTCTGCATCTACAACTCTGCATCTCTACATCTACAACTCTACATCTACAACTCTACATCTACAACTCTATCTCTACATCTACAACTCTCTACAACTCTGCATCTACATCTCTGCATCTACATCTCTGCATCTACAACTCTGCATCTACATCTCTACATCTACAACTCTGCATCTACAACTCTACATCTCTACATCTACAACTCTCTACAACTCTACATCTACATCTCTACATCTACAACTCTCTACATCTACAACTCTACATCTACAACTCTCTACGTCTCTACAACTCTCTACACCTCTACATCTCTACCTCTGCATCTACAACTCTGCATCTACAACTCTCTACATCTACAACTCTACAACTCTCTACATCTACAACTCTACATCTACATCTCTGCATCTACATCTCTGCATCTACAACTCTCTACATCTACAACTCTCTACAACTCTGCATCTACAACTCTGAATCTACAACTCTGCATCTACAACTCTGCATCTCTACATCTACAACTCTACATCTACAACTCTACATCTACAACTCTATCTCTACATCTACAACTCTCTACAACTCTGCATCTACATCTCTGCATCTACATCTCTGCATCTACAACTCTGCATCTACAACTCTCTACATCTAAAACTCCCTACATCTACAACTCTACATCTACAAATCTACAACTCTCTACATCTCTACATCTACAACTCTACATCTACATCTCTACATCTACAACTCTACATCTACAACTCTACATCTCTACCTCTGCATCTACAACTCTACATCTACAACTCTGCGTCTACAACTCTACATCTACAACTCTGCATCTACAACTCTCTACATCTACAACTCTACATCTACAACTCTACATCTACAACTCTCTACATCTACAACTCTACATCTACAAATCTACAACTCTACAACTCTCTACATCTCTACATATACATCTCTACATCTACAACTCTACATCTACAACTCTACATCTCTACAACTCTACATCTACAACTCTCTATATCTCTACATCTACAACTCTACATCTAGAACTCTACATCTACAACTCTCTACATCTACAACTCTACATCTACAACTCTCTACGTCTCTACAACTCTCTACACCTCTACATCTCTACCTCTGCATCTACAACTCTGCATCTACAACTCTCTACATCTACAACTCTACAACTCTCTACATCTACAACTCTACATCTACATCTCTGCATCTACATCTCTACATCTACAACTCTACATCTACAACTCTACAACACTCTACATCTACAACTCTACATCTACAACTCTGCAGCTACAACTCTCTACATCTACAACTCTACATCTACAACTCTACATCTACAACTCTACATCTACAACTCTGCATCTACAACTCTCTACATCTACAACTCTACATCTACAACTCTGCATCTACAACTCTCTGCATCTACAACTCTCTACATCTACAACTCTACATCTACAACTCTCTACAATTCTGCATCTACATCTCTACATCTACAACTCTCTACATCTACAACTCTACAACTCTCTGCATCTACAACTCTCTACATCACTACATCTACAACTCTCTACAACTCTACATCTCTACATCTACAACTCTACATCTACAACTCTCTACAACTCTACATCTACATCTCTACATCTACAACTCTGCATCTACATCTACAACTCTACATCTACATCTACATCTCTACAACTCTGCATCTACAACTCTGCATCTGCATCTACAACTCTACAACTCTGCATTTACAACTCTACATCTACAACTCTATATCTCTACATCTACAACTCTATCTCTACATCTACAATTCTACATCTACAACTCTCTACAACTCTGCATCTACATCTCTGCATCTACATCTCTGCATCTACAACTCTGCATCTACATCTCTACATCTACAACTCTGCATCTACAACTCTACATCTCTACATCTACAACTCTCTACAACTCTACATCTACATCTCTACATCTACAACTCTCTACATCTACAACTCTACATCTACAACTCTACATCTACAACTCTACAACACTCTACATCTACAACTCTACATCTACAACTCTGCATCTACAACTCTACATCTCTACATCTCTGCATCTACAACTCTGCATCTACATCTCTACATCTACAACTCTCTACATCTACAACTCTACAACACTCTACATCTACAACTCTAAATCTACAACTCTACATCTACAACTCTACATCTCTGCATCTACAACTCTGCATCTACAACTCTGCATCTACATCTCTGCATCTACAACTCTCTACATCTACAACTCTCTACAACTCTGCTTCTACAACTCTGAATCTACAACTCTGCATCTACAACTCTGCATCTCTACATCTACAACTCTACATCTACAACTCTATCTCTACATCTACAACTCTCTACAACTCTGCATCTACATCTCTGCATCTACATCTCTGCATCTACAACTCTGCATCTACAACTCTCTACATCTAAAACTCCCTACATCTACAACTCTACATCTACAACTCTACATCTACAAATCTACAACTCTCTACATCTCTACATCTACAACTCTACATCTACATCTCTACATCTACAACTCTACATCTACAACTCTACATCTCTACCTCTGCATCTACAACTCTACATCTACAACTCTGCATCTACAACTCTACATCTACAACTCTGCATCTACAACTCTCTACATCTACAACTCTACATCTACAACTCTCTACATCTACAACTCTACATCTACAAATCTACAACTCTACAACTCTCTACATCTCTACATATACATCTCTACATCTACAACTCTACATCTACAACTCTACATCTCTACAACTCTACATCTACAACTCTCTATATCTCTACATCTACAACTCTACATCTAGAACTCTACATCTACAACTCTCTACATCTACAACTCTACATCTACAACTCTCTACGTCTCTACAACTCTCTACACCTCTACATCTCTACCTCTGCATCTACAACTCTGCATCTACAACTCTCTACATCTACAACTCTACAACTCTCTACATCTACAACTCTACATCTACATCTCTGCATCTACATCTCTACATCTACAACTCTACATCTACAACTCTACAACACTCTACATCTACAACTCTACATCTACAACTCTGCATCTACAACTCTGCATCTACATCTCTACATCTACAACTCTACATCTACAACTCTACAACACTCTACATCTACAACTCTACATCTACAACTCTACATCTACAACTCTACATCTCTGCATCTACAACTCTGCATCTACAACTCTGCATCTACAACTCTCTGCATCTACAACTCTCTACATCTACAACTCTACATCTACAACTCTCTACAACTCTACATCTACAACTCTCTACAATTCTACATCTACAACTCTCTACATCTCTACATCTACAACTCTCTACAACTCTACATCTCTACATTTACAACTCTCTACAACTCTACATCTACATCTCTACAACTCTGCATCTACAACTCTACAACTCTGCATCTACAACTCTGCATCTCTACATCTCTACATCTACAACTCTACATCTACAACTCTACAACACTCTACATCTACAACTCTACATCTCTGCATCTACAACTCTGCATCTACAACTCTGCATCTACAACTCTCTACATCTACAACTCTCTACAACTCTACATCTACAACTCTCTACAACTCTACATCTACAACTCTCTACATCTCTACATCTACAACTCTCTACATCTACAACTCTCTACATCACTACATCTACAA
The DNA here is from genome assembly GCF_964276395.1 of Gasterosteus aculeatus. Taxonomy (NCBI): domain Eukaryota; kingdom Metazoa; phylum Chordata; class Actinopteri; order Perciformes; family Gasterosteidae; genus Gasterosteus; species Gasterosteus aculeatus. The sequence continues at coordinate 179,722 of NW_027554881.1, read as the reverse complement.
CTCTCTACAACTCTACATCTCTACATCTACAACTCTACATCTCTACATCTACAACTCTCTACAACTCTACATCTACATCTCTACATCTACAACTCTGCATCTACATCTACAACTCTACATATACATCTCTACAACTCTACATCTCTACATCTCTGCATCTACAACTCTGCATCTACAACTCTGCATCTCTACAACTCTGCATCTACAACTCTACATCTACAACTCTATATCTCTACATCTACAACTCTATCTCCACATCTACAACTCTACATCTACAACTCTCTACAACTCTGCATCTACAACTCTGCATCTACAACTCTGCATCTACAACTCTGCAGCTCTACATCTACAACTCTACATCTACAACTCTACATCTACAACTCTATCTCTACATCTACAACTCTACATCTACAACTCTCTACAACTCTGCATCTACATCTCTGCATCTACATCTCTGCATCTACAACTCTGCATCTACAACTCTCTACATCTAAAACTCCCTACATCTACAACTCTACATCTACAACTCTACATCTACAAATCTACAACTCTCTACATCTCTACATCTACAACTCTACATCTACATCTCTACATCTACAACTCTACATCTACAACTCTACATCTCTACCTCTGCATCTACAACTCTACATCTACAACTCTGCATCTACAACTCTACATCTACAACTCTGCATCTACAACTCTCTACATCTACAACTCTACATCTACAACTCTACATCTACAACTCTCTACATCTACAACTCTACATCTACAAATCTACAACTCTACAACTCTCTACATCTCTACATATACATCTCTACATCTACAACTCTACATCTACAACTCTACAACTCTACATCTACAACTCTCTATATCTCTACATCTACAACTCTACATCTAGAACTCTACATCTACAACTCTCTACATCTACAACTCTACATCTACAACTCTCTACGTCTCTACAACTCTCTACACCTCTACATCTCTACCTCTGCATCTACAACTCTGCATCTACAACTCTCTACATCTACAACTCTACAACTCTCTACATCTACAACTCTACATCTACATCTCTGCATCTACATCTCTACATCTACAACTCTACATCTACAACTCTACAACACTCTACATCTACAACTCTACATCTACAACTCTGCATCTACAACTCTACATCTCTACATCTCTGCATCTACAACTCTGCATCTACAACTCTGCATCTACATCTACAACTCTCTACATCTACAACTCTACAACACTCTACATCTACAACTCTACATCTACAACTCTACATCTCTGCATCTACAACTCTGCATCTACAACTCTGCATCTACATCTCTGCATCTACAACTCTCTACATCTACAACTCTCTGCATCTACAACTCTCTACATCTACAACTCTACATCTACAACTCTCTACAACTCTGCATCTACATCTCTACATCTACAACTCTCTACATCTACAACTCTACAACTCTCTGCGTCTACAACTCTCTACATCACTACATCTACAACTCTCTACAACTCTACATCTCTACATCTACAACTCTACATCTACAACTCTCTACAACTCTACATCTACATCTCTACATCTACAACTCTGCATCTACATCTACAACTCTACATCTACATCTACATCTCTACAACTCTGCATCTACAACTCTGCATCTGCATCTACAACTCTACAACTCTGCATTTACAACTCTACATCTACAACTCTATATCTCTACATCTACAACTCTATCTCTACATCTACAATTCTACATCTACAACTCTCTACAACTCTGCATCTACATCTCTGCATCTACATCTCTGCATCTACAACTCTGCATCTACATCTCTACATCTACAACTCTGCATCTACAACTCTACATCTCTACATCTACAACTCTCTACAACTCTACATCTACATCTCTACATCTACAACTCTCTACATCTACAACTCTACATCTACAACTCTCTACGTCTCTACAACTCTCTACACCTCTACATCTCTACCTCTGCATCTACAACTCTGCATCTACAACTCTCTACATCTACAACTCTACAACTCTCTACATCTACAACTCTACATCTACATCTCTGCATCTACATCTCTACATCTACAACTCTACATCTACAACTCTACAACACTCTACATCTACAACTCTACATCTACAACTCTGCATCTACAACTCTACATCTCTACATCTCTGCATCTACAACTCTGCATCTACATCTCTACATCTACAACTCTCTACATCTACAACTCTACAACACTCTACATCTACAACTCTAAATCTACAACTCTACATCTACAACTCTACATCTCTGCATCTACAACTCTGCATCTACAACTCTGCATCTACATCTCTGCATCTACAACTCTCTACATCTACAACTCTCTACAACTCTGCATCTACAACTCTGAATCTACAACTCTGCATCTACAACTCTGCATCTCTACATCTACAACTCTACATCTACAACTCTACATCTACAACTCTATCTCTACATCTACAACTCTCTACAACTCTGCATCTACATCTCTGCATCTACATCTCTGCATCTACAACTCTGCATCTACAACTCTCTACATCTAAAACTCCCTACATCTACAACTCTACATCTACAACTCTACATCTACAAATCTACAACTCTCTACATCTCTACATCTACAACTCTACATCTACATCTCTACATCTACAACTCTACATCTACAACTCTACATCTCTACCTCTGCATCTACAACTCTACATCTACAACTCTGCGTCTACAACTCTACATCTACAACTCTGCATCTACAACTCTCTACATCTACAACTCTACATCTACAACTCTACATCTACAACTCTCTACATCTACAACTCTACATCTACAAATCTACAACTCTACAACTCTCTACATCTCTACATATACATCTCTACATCTAAAACTCTACATCTACAACTCTACATCTCTACAACTCTACATCTACAACTCTCTATATCTCTACATCTAGAACTCTACATCTAGAACTCTACATCTACAACTCTCTACATCTACAACTCTACATCTACAACTCTCTACGTCTCTACAACTCTCTACACCTCTACATCTCTACCTCTGCATCTACAACTCTGCATCTACAACTCTCTACATCTACAACTCTACAACTCTCTACATCTACAACTCTACATCTACATCTCTGCATCTACATCTCTACATCTACAACTCTACATCTACAACTCTACAACACTCTACATCTACAACTCTACATCTACAACTCTGCATCTACAACTCTGCATCTACATCTCTACATCTACAACTCTCTACATCTACAACTCTACAACACTCTACATCTACAACTCTACATCTACAACTCTACATCTCTGCATCTACAACTCTGCATCTACAACTCTGCATCTACATATCTGCATCTACAACTCTCTACATCTACAACTCTACATCTACAACTCTCTACAACTCTGCATCTACATCTCTACATCTACAACTCTCTACATCTACAACTCTACAACTCTCTGCATCTACAACTCTCTACATCACTACATCTACAACTCTCTACAACTCTACATCTCTACATCTACAACTCTACATCTACAACTCTCTACAACTCTACATCTACATCTCTACATCTACAACTCTGCATCTACATCTACAACTCTACATCTACATCTACATCTCTACAACTCTGCATCTACAACTCTGCATCTGCATCTACAACTCTATCTCTACATCTACAACTCTACATCTACAACTCTCTACAACTCTGCATCTACATCTCTGCATCTACATCTCTGCATCTACAACTCTGCATCTACATCTCTACATCTACAACTCTGCATCTACAACTCTACATCTCTACATCTACAACTCTCTACAACTCTACATCTACATCTCTACATCTACAACTCTGCATCTACAACTCTACAACACTCTACATCTACAACTCTCTACATCTCTACATCTACAACTCTCTACATCTACAACTCTCTACATCACTACATCTACAACTCTCTACAACTCTACATCTCTACATCTACAACTCTACATCTCTACATCTACAACTCTCTACATCTACAACTCTATCTCTACATCTACAACTCTACATCTACAACTCTCTACATCTCTACAACTCTGCATCTACATCTCTGCATCTACATCTCTGCATCTACAACTCTGCATCTACAACTCTAAAACTCTGCATCTACAACTCTGCATCTCTACATCTACAACTCTACAACTCTGCATCTACAACTCTACATCTACAACTCTGCATCTACAACTCTACATCTCTACATCTACAACTCTCTACAACTCTACATCTACATCTCTACATCTACAACTCTGCATCTACAACTCTACAACACTCTACATCTACAACTCTACATCTACAACTCTCTACAACTCTACATCTACAACTCTCTACATCTCTACATCTACAACTCTCTACATCACTACATCTACAACTCTCTACAACTCTACATCTCTACATCTCTACATCTACAACTCTACATCTCTACATCTACAACTCTCTACATCTACAACTCTACATCTACAACTCTCTACATCTCTACAACTCTGCATCTACATCTCTGCATCTACATCTCTGCATCTACAACTCTGCATCTACAACTCTACAACTCTGCATCTACAACTCTGCATCTCTACATCTACAACACTACAACTCTGCATCTACAACTCTACAACTCTGCATCTACAACTCTACATCTACAACTCTATATCTCTACATCTACAATTCTATATCTCTACATCTACAACTCTACATCTACAACTCTATCTCTACATCTACAACTCTCTACATCTCTACAACTCTGCATCTACATCTCTGCATCTACATCTCTGCATCTACATCTCTGCATCTACATCTCTACATCTACAACTCTCTACATCTACAACTCTACAACACTCTACATCTACAACTCTACATCTACAACTCTACATCTCTGCATCTACAACTCTGCATCTACAACTCTGCATCTACATCTCTGCATCTACAACTCTCTACATCTACAACTCTACATCTACAACTCTCTACAACTCTGCATCTACATCTCTACATCTACAACTCTCTACATCTACAACTCTACAACTCTCTGCATCTACAACTCTCTACATCACTACATCTACAACTCTCTACAACTCTACATCTCTACATCTACAACTCTACATCTACAACTCTCTACAACTCTACATCTACATCTCTACATCTACAACTCTGCATCTACATCTACAACTCTACATCTACATCTACATCTCTACAACTCTGCATCTACAACTCTGCATCTGCATCTACAACTCTATCTCTACATCTACAACTCTACATCTACAACTCTCTACAACTCTGCATCTACATCTCTGCATCTACATCTCTGCATCTACAACTCTGCATCTACATCTCTACATCTACAACTCTGCATCTACAACTCTACATCTCTACATCTACAACTCTCTACAACTCTACATCTACATCTCTACATCTACATCTCTACATCTACAACTCTACATCTACAACTCTACAACACTCTACATCTACAACTCTACATCTACAACTCTGCATCTACATCTACAACTCTACATCTACATCTACATCTCTACAACTCTGCATCTACAACTCTGCATCTGCATCTACAACTCTACAACTCTGCATTTACAACTCTACATCTACAACTCTATATCTCTACATCTACAACTCTATCTCTACATCTACAATTCTACATCTACAACTCTCTACAACTCTGCATCTACATCTCTGCATCTACATCTCTGCATCTACAACTCTGCATCTACATCTCTACATCTACAACTCTGCATCTACAACTCTACATCTCTACATCTACAACTCTCTACAACTCTACATCTACATCTCTACATCTACAACTCTCTACATCTACAACTCTACATCTACAACTCTCTACGTCTCTACAACTCTCTACACCTCTACATCTCTACCTCTGCATCTACAACTCTGCATCTACAACTCTCTACATCTACAACTCTACAACTCTCTACATCTACAACTCTACATCTACATCTCTGCATCTACATCTCTACATCTACAACTCTACATCTACAACTCTACAACACTCTACATCTACAACTCTACATCTACAACTCTGCATCTACAACTCTACATCTCTACATCTCTGCATCTACAACTCTGCATCTACATCTCTACATCTACAACTCTCTACATCTACAACTCTACAACACTCTACATCTACAACTCTAAATCTACAACTCTACATCTACAACTCTACATCTCTGCATCTACAACTCTGCATCTACAACTCTGCATCTACATCTCTGCATCTACAACTCTCTACATCTACAACTCTCTACAACTCTGCATCTACAACTCTGAATCTACAACTCTGCATCTACAACTCTGCATCTCTACATCTACAACTCTACATCTACAACTCTACATCTACAACTCTATCTCTACATCTACAACTCTCTACAACTCTGCATCTACATCTCTGCATCTACATCTCTGCATCTACAACTCTGCATCTACAACTCTCTACATCTAAAACTCCCTACATCTACAACTCTACATCTACAACTCTACATCTACAAATCTACAACTCTCTACATCTCTACATCTACAACTCTACATCTACATCTCTACATCTACAACTCTACATCTACAACTCTACATCTCTACCTCTGCATCTACAACTCTACATCTACAACTCTGCGTCTACAACTCTACATCTACAACTCTGCATCTACAACTCTCTACATCTACAACTCTACATCTACAACTCTACATCTACAACTCTCTACATCTACAACTCTACATCTACAAATCTACAACTCTACAACTCTCTACATCTCTACATATACATCTCTACATCTAAAACTCTACATCTACAACTCTACATCTCTACAACTCTACATCTACAACTCTCTATATCTCTACATCTAGAACTCTACATCTAGAACTCTACATCTACAACTCTCTACATCTACAACTCTACATCTACAACTCTCTACGTCTCTACAACTCTCTACACCTCTACATCTCTACCTCTGCATCTACAACTCTGCATCTACAACTCTCTACATCTACAACTCTACAACTCTCTACATCTACAACTCTACATCTACATCTCTGCATCTACATCTCTACATCTACAACTCTACATCTACAACTCTACAACACTCTACATCTACAACTCTACATCTACAACTCTGCATCTACAACTCTGCATCTACATCTCTACATCTACAACTCTCTACATCTACAACTCTACAACACTCTACATCTACAACTCTACATCTACAACTCTACATCTCTGCATCTACAACTCTGCATCTACAACTCTGCATCTACATATCTGCATCTACAACTCTCTACATCTACAACTCTACATCTACAACTCTCTACAACTCTGCATCTACATCTCTACATCTACAACTCTCTACATCTACAACTCTACAACTCTCTGCATCTACAACTCTCTACATCACTACATCTACAACTCTCTACAACTCTACATCTCTACATCTACAACTCTACATCTACAACTCTCTACAACTCTACATCTACATCTCTACATCTACAACTCTGCATCTACATCTACAACTCTACATCTACATCTACATCTCTACAACTCTGCATCTACAACTCTGCATCTGCATCTACAACTCTATCTCTACATCTACAACTCTACATCTACAACTCTCTACAACTCTGCATCTACATCTCTGCATCTACATCTCTGCATCTACAACTCTGCATCTACATCTCTACATCTACAACTCTGCATCTACAACTCTACATCTCTACATCTACAACTCTCTACAACTCTACATCTACATCTCTACATCTACAACTCTGCATCTACAACTCTACAACACTCTACATCTACAACTCTCTACATCTCTACATCTACAACTCTCTACATCTACAACTCTCTACATCACTACATCTACAACTCTCTACAACTCTACATCTCTACATCTACAACTCTACATCTCTACATCTACAACTCTCTACATCTACAACTCTATCTCTACATCTACAACTCTACATCTACAACTCTCTACATCTCTACAACTCTGCATCTACATCTCTGCATCTACATCTCTGCATCTACAACTCTGCATCTACAACTCTAAAACTCTGCATCTACAACTCTGCATCTCTACATCTACAACTCTACAACTCTGCATCTACAACTCTACATCTACAACTCTGCATCTACAACTCTACATCTCTACATCTACAACTCTCTACAACTCTACATCTACATCTCTACATCTACAACTCTCTACAACTCTACATCTACAACTCTCTACATCTCTACATCTACAACTCTCTACATCACTACATCTACAACTCTCTACAACTCTACATCTCTACATCTCTACATCTACAACTCTACAACACTCTACATCTACAACTCTACATCTACAACTCTCTACAACTCTACATCTACAACTCTCTACATCTCTACATCTACAACTCTCTACATCACTACATCTACAACTCTCTACAACTCTACATCTCTACATCTCTACATCTACAACTCTACATCTCTACATCTACAACTCTCTACATCTACAACTCTACATCTACAACTCTCTACATCTCTACAACTCTGCATCTACATCTCTGCATCTACATCTCTGCATCTACAACTCTGCATCTACAACTCTACAACTCTGCATCTACAACTCTGCATCTCTACATCTACAACTCTACAACTCTGCATCTACAACTCTACAACTCTGCATCTACAACTCTACATCTACAACTCTATATCTCTACATCTACAATTCTATATCTCTACATCTACAACTCTACATCTACAACTCTATCTCTACATCTACAACTCTCTACATCTCTACAACTCTGCATCTACATCTCTGCATCTACATCTCTGCATCTACATCTCTGCATCTACATCTCTACATCTACAACTCTCTACATCTACAACTCTACAACACTCTACATCTACAACTCTACATCTACAACTCTACATCTCTGCATCTACAACTCTGCATCTACAACTCTGCATCTACATCTCTGCATCTACAACTCTCTAAATCTACAACTCTACATCTACAACTCTCTACAACTCTGCATTTACATCTCTACATCTACAACTCTCTACATCTACAACTCTACAACTCTCTGCATCTACATCTCTCTACATCACTACATCTACAACTCTCTACAACTCTACATCTCTACATCTACAACTCTACATCTACAACTCTCTACAACTCTACATCTACATCTCTACATCTACAACTCTGCATCTACATCTACAACTCTACATCTACATCTACATCTCTACAACTCTGCATCTACAACTCTGCATCTGCATCTACAACTCTATCTCTACATCTACAACTCTACATCTACAACTCTCTACAACTCTGCATCTACATCTCTGCATCTACATCTCTGCATCTACAACTCTGCATCTACATCTCTACATCTACAACTCTGCATCTACAACTCTACATCTCTACATCTACAACTCTCTACAACTCTACATCTACATCTCTACATCTACATCTCTACATCTACAACTCTACATCTACAACTCTACAACACTCTACATCTACAACTCTACATCTACAACTCTGCATCTACAACTCTGCATCTACATCTACAACTCTACAACACTCTACATCTACAACTCTACATCTACAACTCTACATCTCTGCATCTACAACTCTGCATCTACAACTCTGCATCTACAACTCTCTACATCTACAACTCTACATCTACAACTCTCTACAACTCTGCATCTACATCTCTACATCTACAACTCTCTACATCTACAACTCTACAACTCTCTGCATCTACAACTCTCTACATCACTACATCTACAACTCTCTACAACTCTACATCTCTACATCTACAACTCTACATCTACAACTCTCTACAACTCTACATCTACATATCTACATCTACAACTCTGCATCTACATCTACAACTCTACATCTACATCTACATCTCTACAACTCTGCATCTACAACTCTGCATCTGCATCTACAACTCTATCTCTACATCTACAACTCTACATCTACAACTCTCTACAACTCTGCATCTACATCTCTGCATCTACATCTCTGCATCTACAACTCTGCATCTACAACTCTACATCTCTACATCTACAACTCTCTACAACTCTACATCTACATCTCTACATCTACAACTCTGCATCTACAACTCTACAACACTCTACATCTACAACTCTCTACATCTCTACATCTACAACTCTCTACATCTACAACTCTCTACATCACTACATCTACAACTCTCTACAACTCTACATCTCTACATCTACAACTCTACATCTCTACATCTACAACTCTCTACATCTACAACTCTCTACATCTACAACTCTCTGCATCTACAACTCTCTACATCTACAACTCTACATCTACAACTCTCTACAACTCTACATCTACAACTCTCTACAACTCTACATCTACAACTCTCTACATCTCTACATCTACAACTCTCTACATCTACAACTCTCTGCATCACTACATCTACAACTCTCTACAACTCTACATCTCTACATCTACAACTCTACATCTCTACATCTACAACTCTCTACAACTCTACATCTACATCTCTACATCTACAAATCTGCATCTACATCTACAACTCTACATCTCTACAACTCTGCATCTACAACTCTACAACTCTGCATCTATATCTCTACATCTACAATTCTATCTCTACATCTACAACTCTAAATCTACAACTCTCTACAACTCTGCATCTACATCTCTGCATCTACATCTCTGCATCTACAACTCTGCATCTACATCTCTACATCTACAACTCTACATCTACAACTCTACATCTCTACAACTCTACATCTACAACTCTCTATATCTCTACATCTACAACTCTACATCTAGAACTCTACATCTACAACTCTCTACATCTACAACTCTACATCTACAACTCTCTACGTCTCTACAACTCTCTACACCTCTACATCTCTACCTCTGCATCTACAACTCTGCATCTACAACTCTCTACATCTACAACTCTACAACTCTCTACATCTACAACTCTACATCTACATCTCTGCATCTACATCTCTACATCTACAACTCTACATCTACAACTCTACAACACTCTACATCTACAACTCTACATCTACAACTCTGCATCTACAACTCTGCATCTACATCTCTACATCTACAACTCTCTACATCTACAACTCTACAACACTCTACATCTACAACTCTACATCTACAACTCTACATCTCTGCATCTACAACTCTGCATCTACAACTCTGCATCTACATATCTGCATCTACAACTCTCTACATCTACAACTCTACATCTACAACTCTCTACAACTCTGCATCTACATCTCTACATCTACAACTCTCTACATCTACAACTCTACAACTCTCTGCATCTACAACTCTCTACATCACTACATCTACAACTCTCTACAACTCTACATCTCTACATCTACAACTCTACATCTACAACTCTCTACAACTCTACATCTACATCTCTACATCTACAACTCTGCATCTACATCTACAACTCTACATCTACATTTACATCTCTACAACTCTGCATCTACAACTCTGCATCTGCATCTACAACTCTATCTCTACATCTACAACTCTACATCTACAACTCTCTACAACTCTGCATCTACATCTCTGCATCTACATCTCTGCATCTACAACTCTGCATCTACATCTCTACATCTACAACTCTGCATCTACAACTCTACATCTCTACATCTACAACTCTCTACAACTCTACATCTACATCTCTACATCTACAACTCTGCATCTACAACTCTACAACACTCTACATCTACAACTCTCTACATCTCTACATCTACAACTCTCTACATCTACAACTCTCTACATCACTACATCTACAACTCTCTACAACTCTACATCTCTACATCTACAACTCTACATCTCTACATCTACAACTCTCTACATCTACAACTCTATCTCTACATCTACAACTCTACATCTACAACTCTCTACATCTCTACAACTCTGCATCTACATCTCTGCATCTACATCTCTGCATCTACAACTCTGCATCTACAACTCTACAACTCTGCATCTACAACTCTGCATCTCTACATCTACAACTCTACAACTCTGCATCTACAACTCTACATCTACAACTCTGCATCTACAACTCTACATCTCTACATCTACAACTCTCTACAACTCTACATCTACATCTCTACATCTACAACTCTGCATCTACAACTCTACAACACTCTACATCTACAACTCTACATCTACAACTCTCTACAACTCTACATCTACAACTCTCTACATCTCTACATCTACAACTCTCTACATCTACAACTCTCTACATCACTACATCTACAACTCTCTACAACTCTACATCTCTACATCTCTACATCTACAACTCTACATCTCTACATCTACAACTCTCTACATCTACAACTCTATCTCTACATCTACAACTCTACATCTACAACTCTCTACATCTCTACAACTCTGCATCTACATCTCTGCATCTACATCTCTGCATCTACAACTCTGCATCTACAACTCTACAACTCTGCATCTACAACTCTGCATCTCTACATCTACAACTCTACAACTCTGCATCTACAACTCTACAACTCTGCATCTACAACTCTACATCTACAACTCTATATCTCTACATCTACAATTCTATATCTCTACATCTACAACTCTACATCTACAACTCTATCTCTACATCTACAACTCTCTACATCTCTACAACTCTGCATCTACATCTCTGCATCTACATCTCTGCATCTACATCTCTGCATCTACATCTCTACATCTACAACTCTCTACATCTACAACTCTACAACACTCTACATCTACAACTCTACATCTACAACTCTACATCTCTGCATCTACAACTCTGCATCTACAACTCTGCATCTACATCTCTGCATCTACAACTCTCTACATCTACAACTCTACATCTACAACTCTCTACAACTCTGCATCTACATCTCTACATCTACAACTCTCTACATCTACAACTCTACAACTCTCTGCATCTACAACTCTCTACATCACTACATCTACAACTCTCTACAACTCTACATCTCTACATCTACAACTCTACATCTACAACTCTCTACAACTCTACATCTACATCTCTACATCTACAACTCTGCATCTACATCTACAACTCTACATCTACATCTACATCTCTACAACTCTGCATCTACAACTCTGCATCTGCATCTACAACTCTATCTCTACATCTACAACTCTACATCTACAACTCTCTACAACTCTGCATCTACATCTCTGCATCTACATCTCTGCATCTACAACTCTGCATCTACATCTCTACATCTACAACTCTGCATCTACAACTCTACATCTCTACATCTACAACTCTCTACAACTCTACATCTACATCTCTACATCTACATCTCTACATCTACAACTCTACATCTACAACTCTACAACACTCTACATCTACAACTCTACATCTACAACTCTGCATCTACAACTCTGCATCTACATCTCTACATCTACAACTCTACATCTACAACTCTACATCTCTGCATCTACAACTCTGCATCTACAACTCTGCATCTACATCTCTGCATCTACAACTCTCTACATCTACAACTCTACATCTACAACTCTCTACAACTCTGCATCTACATCTCTACATCTACAACTCTCTACATCTACAACTCTACAACTCTCTGCATCTACAACTCTCTACATCACTACATCTACAACTCTCTACAACTCTACATCTCTACATCTACAACTCTGCATCTACATCTACAACTCTACATCTACATCTACATCTCTACAACTCTGCATCTACAACTCTACATCTACATCTACATCTCTACAACTCTGCATCTACAACTCTGCATCTGCATCTACAACTCTATCTCTACATCTACAACTCTACATCTACAACTCTCTACAACTCTGCATCTACATCTCTGCATCTACATCTCTGCATCTACAACTCTGCATCTACATCTCTACATCTACAACTCTGCATCTACAACTCTACATCTCTACATCTACAACTCTCTACAACTCTACATCTACATCTCTACATCTACAACTCTGCATCTACAACTCTACAACACTCTACATCTACAACTCTCTACATCTCTACATCTACAACTCTCTACATCTACAACTCTCTACATCACTACATCTACAACTCTCTACAACTCTACATCTCTACATCTACAACTCTACATCTCTACATCTACAACTCTCTACATCTACAACTCTCTACATCTACAACTCTCTGCATCTACAACTCTCTACATCTACAACTCTACATCTACAACTCTCTACAACTCTACATCTACAACTCTCTACAACTCTACATCTACAACTCTCTACATCTCTACATCTACAACTCTCTACATCTACAACTCTCTGCATCACTACATCTACAACTCTCTACAACTCTACATCTCTACATCTACAACTCTACATCTCTACATCTACAACTCTCTACAACTCTACATCTACATCTCTACATCTACAAATCTGCATCTACAACTCTACATCTCTACAACTCTGCATCTACAACTCTGCATCTACAACTCTACAACTCTGCATCTATATCTCTACATCTACAATTCTATCTCTACATCTACAACTCTAAATCTACAACTCTCTACAACTCTGCATCTACATCTCTGCATCTACATCTCTGCATCTACAACTCTGCATCTACATCTCTACATCTACAACTCTACATCTACAACTCTACATCTCTACAACTCTACATCTACAACTCTCTATATCTCTACATCTACAACTCTACATCTAGAACTCTACATCTACAACTCTCTACATCTACAACTCTACATCTACAACTCTCTACGTCTCTACAACTCTCTACACCTCTACATCTCTACCTCTGCATCTACAACTCTGCATCTACAACTCTCTACATCTACAACTCTACAACTCTCTACATCTACAACTCTACATCTACATCTCTGCATCTACATCTCTACATCTACAACTCTACATCTACAACTCTACAACACTCTACATCTACAACTCTACATCTACAACTCTGCATCTACAACTCTGCATCTACATCTCTACATCTACAACTCTCTACATCTACAACTCTACAACACTCTACATCTACAACTCTACATCTACAACTCTACATCTCTGCATCTACAACTCTGCATCTACAACTCTGCATCTACATATCTGCATCTACAACTCTCTACATCTACAACTCTACATCTACAACTCTCTACAACTCTGCATCTACATCTCTACATCTACAACTCTCTACATCTACAACTCTACAACTCTCTGCATCTACAACTCTCTACATCACTACATCTACAACTCTCTACAACTCTACATCTCTACATCTACAACTCTACATCTACAACTCTCTACAACTCTACATCTACATCTCTACATCTACAACTCTGCATCTACATCTACAACTCTACATCTACATCTACATCTCTACAACTCTGCATCTACAACTCTGCATCTGCATCTACAACTCTATCTCTACATCTACAACTCTACATCTACAACTCTCTACAACTCTGCATCTACATCTCTGCATCTACATCTCTGCATCTACAACTCTGCATCTACATCTCTACATCTACAACTCTGCATCTACAACTCTACATCTCTACATCTACAACTCTCTACAACTCTACATCTACATCTCTACATCTACAACTCTGCATCTACAACTCTACAACACTCTACATCTACAACTCTCTACATCTCTACATCTACAACTCTCTACATCACTACATCTACAACTCTCTACAACTCTACATCTCTACATCTACAACTCTACATCTCTACATCTACAACTCTCTACATCTACAACTCTATCTCTACATCTACAACTCTACATCTACAACTCTCTACATCTCTACAACTCTGCATCTACATCTCTGCATCTACATCTCTGCATCTACAACTCTGCATCTACAACTCTACAACTCTGCATCTACAACTCTGCATCTCTACATCTACAACTCTACAACTCTGCATCTACAACTCTACATCTACAACTCTGCATCTACAACTCTACATCTCTACATCTACAACTCTCTACAACTCTACATCTACATCTCTACATCTACAACTCTGCATCTACAACTCTACAACACTCTACATCTACAACTCTACATCTACAACTCTCTACATCTCTACATCTACAACTCTCTACATCTACAACTCTCTACATCACTACATCTACAACTCTCTACAACTCTACATCTCTACATCTACAACTCTACATCTCTACATCTACAACTCTCTACATCTACAACTCTATCTCTACATCTACAACTCTACATCTACAACTCTCTACATCTCTACAACTCTGCATCTACATCTCTGCATCTACATCTCTGCATCTACAACTCTGCATCTACAACTCTACAACTCTGCATCTACAACTCTGCATCTCTACATCTACAACTCTACAACTCTGCATCTACAACTCTACAACTCTGCATCTACAACTCTACATCTACAACTCTATATCTCTACATCTACAATTCTATATCTCTACATCTACAACTCTACATCTACAACTCTATCTCTACATCTACAACTCTCTACATCTCTACAACTCTGCATCTACATCTCTGCATCTACATCTCTGCATCTACATCTCTACATCTACAACTCTCTACATCTACAACTCTACAACACTCTACATCTACAACTCTACATCTACAACTCTACATCTCTGCATCTACAACTCTGCATCTACAACTCTGCATCTACATCTCTGCATCTACAACTCTCTACATCTACAACTCTACATCTACAACTCTCTACAACTCTGCATCTACATCTCTACATCTACAACTCTCTACATCTACAACTCTACAACTCTCTGCATCTACAACTCTCTACATCACTACATCTACAACTCTCTACAACTCTACATCTCTACATCTACAACTCTACATCTACAACTCTCTACAACTCTACATCTACATCTCTACATCTACAACTCTGCATCTACATCTACAACTCTACATCTACATCTACATCTCTACAACTCTGCATCTACAACTCTGCATCTGCATCTACAACTCTATCTCTACATCTACAACTCTACATCTACAACTCTCTACAACTCTGCATCTACATCTCTGCATCTACATCTCTACATCTACAACTCTCTACAACTCTACATCTACAACTCTCTACATCTCTACATCTACAACTCTACATCTACAACTCTCTACATCACTACATCTACAACTCTCTACAACTCTACATCTCTACATCTACAACTCTACATCTCTACATCTACAACTCTCTACAACTCTACATCTACATCTCTACATCTACAACTCTGCATCTACATCTACAACTCTACATCTACATCTACATCTCTACAACTCTGCATCTACAACTCTGCATCTACAACTCTGCATCTCTACATCTACAACTCTACAACTCTGCATCTACAACTCTACATCTACAACTCTATATCTCTACATCTACAACTCTATCTCTACATCTACAACTCTACATCTACAACTCTCTACAACTCTGCATCTACATCTCTGCATCTACATCTCTGCATCTACATCTCTGCATCTACAACTCTACATCTCTACCTCTGCATCTACAACTCTGCATCTACAACTCTACATCTACAACTCTGCATCTACAACTCTCTACATCTACAACTCTACATCTACAACTCTACATCTACAAATCTACAACTCTACAACTCTCTACATCTCTACATATACATCTCTACATCTACAACTCTACATCTACAACTCTACATCTACAACTCTACATCTCTACCTCTGCATCTACAACTCTGCATCTACAACTCTACATCTACAACTCTGCATCTACAACTCTCTACATCTACATCTCTACATCTACAACTCTACATCTACAACTCTACATCTCTACAACTCTACATCTACAACTCTCTATATCTCTACATCTACAACTCTACATCTACAACTCTACATCTACAACTCTTTACATCTACAACTCTACATCTACAACTCTCTATGTCTCTACAACTCTCTACACCTCTACATCTACAACTCTACATCTACATCTCTACATCTACAACTCTACATCTACAACTCTACATCTCTACCTCTGCATCTACAACTCTGCATCTACAACTCTACATCTACATCTCTGCATCTACAACTCTCTACATCTACAACTCTCTGCATCTACAACTCTCTACATCTACAACTCTACATCTACAACTCTCTACAACTCTACATCTACAACTCTCTACAACTCTACATCTACAACTCTCTACATCTCTACATCTACAACTCTCTACATCTACAACGCTCTACATCACTACATCTACAACTCTCTACAACTCTACATCTCTACATCTACAACTCTACATCTCTACATCTACAACTCTCTACAACTCTACATCTACATCTCTACATCTACAACTCTGCATCTACATCTACAACTCTACATCTACATCTCTACAACTCTGCATCTACAACTCTACAACTCTGCATCTACAACTCTACATCTACAACTCTCTACAACTCTGCATCTACATCTCTGCATCTACATCTCTGCATCTACAACTCTCTACACCTCTACATCTCTACCTCTGCATCTACAACTCTGCATCTACAACTCTCTACATCTACAACTCTACAACTCTCTACATCTACAACTCTACATCTACATCTCTGCATCTACATCTCTACATCTACAACTCTACATCTACAACTCTACAACACTCTACATCTACAACTCTACATCTACAACTCTGCATCTACAACTCTGCATCTACATCTCTACATCTACAACTCTCTACATCTACAACTCTACAACACTCTACATCTACAACTCTACATCTACAACTCTACATCTCTGCATCTACAACTCTGCATCTACAACTCTGCATCTACATATCTGCATCTACAACTCTCTACATCTACAACTCTACATCTACAACTCTCTACAACTCTGCATCTACATCTCTACATCTACAACTCTCTACATCTACAACTCTACAACTCTCTGCATCTACAACTCTCTACATCACTACATCTACAACTCTCTACAACTCTACATCTCTACATCTACAACTCTACATCTAAAACTCTCTACAACTCTACATCTACATCTCTACATCTACAACTCTGCATCTACATCTACAACTCTACATCTACATCTACATCTCTACAACTCTGCATCTACAACTCTGCATCTGCATCTACAACTCTATCTCTACATCTACAACTCTACATCTACAACTCTCTACAACTCTGCATCTACATCTCTGCATCTACATCTCTGCATCTACAACTCTACATCTACATCTCTACATCTACAACTCTGCATCTACAACTCTACATCTCTACATCTACAACTCTCTACAACTCTACATCTACATCTCTACATCTACAACTCTGCATCTACAACTCTACAACACTCTACATCTACAACTCTCTACATCTCTACATCTACAACTCTCTACATCTACAACTCTCTACATCACTACATCTACAACTCTCTACAACTCTACATCTCTACATCTACAACTCTACATCTCTACATCTACAACTCTCTACATCTACAACTCTATCTCTACATCTACAACTCTACATCTACAACTCTCTACATCTCTACAACTCTGCATCTACATCTCTGCATCTACATCTCTGCATCTACAACTCTGCATCTACAACTCTACAACTCTGCATCTACAACTCTGCATCTCTACATCTACAACTCTACAACTCTGCATCTACAACTCTACATCTACAACTCTGCATCTACAACTCTACATCTCTACATCTACAACTCTCTACAACTCTACATCTACATCTCTACATCTACAACTCTGCATCTACAACTCTAATACACTCTACATCTACAACTCTACATCTACAACTCTCTACAACTCTACATCTACAACTCTCTACATCTCTACATCTACAATTCTCTACATCTACAACTCTCTACATCACTACATCTACAACTCTCTACAACTCTACATCTCTACCTCTACAACTCTACATCTCTACATCTACAACTCTCTACATCTACAACTCTATCTCTACATCTACAACTCTACATCTACAACTCTCTACATCTCTACAACTCTGAATCTACATCTCTGCATCTACATCTCTGCATCTACAACTCTGCATCTACAACTCTACAACTCTGCATCTACAACTCTGCATCTCTACATCTACAACTCTACAACTCTGCATCTACAACTCTACAACTCTGCATCTACAACTCTACATCTACAACTCTATATCTCTACATCTACAATTCTATATCTCTACATCTACAACTCTACATCTACAACTCTATCTCTACATCTACAACTCTCTACATCTCTACAACTCTGCATCTACATCTCTGCATCTACATCTCTGCATCTACATCTCTGCATCTACATCTCTACATCTACAACTCTCTACATCTACAACTCTACAACACTCTACATCTACAACTCTACATCTACAACTCTACATCTCTGCATCTACAACTCTGCATCTACAACTCTGCATCTACATCTCTGCATCTACAACTCTCTACATCTACAACTCTACATCTACAACTCTCTACAACTCTGCATCTACATCTCTACATCTACAACTCTCTACATCTACAACTCTACAACTCTCTGCATCTACAACTCTCTACATCACTACATCTACAACTCTCTACAACTCTACATCTCTACATCTACAACTCTACATCTACAACTCTCTACAACTCTACATCTACATCTCTACATCTACAACTCTGCATCTACATCTACAACTCTACATCTACATCTACATCTCTACAACTCTGCATCTACAACTCTGCATCTGCATCTACAACTCTATCTCTACATCTACAACTCTACATCTACAACTCTCTACAACTCTGCATCTACATCTCTGCATCTACATCTCTGCATCTACAACTCTGCATCTACATCTCTACATCTACAACTCTGCATCTACAACTCTACATCTCTACATCTACAACTCTCTACAACTCTACATCTACATCTCTACATCTACATCTCTACATCTACAACTCTACATCTACAACTCTACAACACTCTACATCTACAACTCTACATCTACAACTCTGCATCTACAACTCTGCATCTACATCTCTACATCTACAACTCTACAACACTCTACATCTACAACTCTACATCTACAACTCTACATCTCTGCATCTACAACTCTGCATCTACAACTCTGCATCTACATCTCTGCATCTACAACTCTCTACATCTACAACTCTACATCTACAACTCTCTACAACTCTGCATCTACATCTCTACATCTACAACTCTCTACATCTACAACTCTACAACTCTCTGCATCTACAACTCTCTACATCACTACATCTACAACTCTCTACAACTCTACATCTCTACATCTACAACTCTGCATCTACATCTACAACTCTACATCTACATCTCTACAACTCTGCATCTACAACTCTACATCTACATCTACATCTCTACAACTCTGCATCTACAACTCTGCATCTGCATCTACAACTCTATCTCTACATCTACAACTCTACATCTACAACTCTCTATGTCTCTACAACTCTCTACACCTCTACATCTCTACCTCTGCATCTACAACTCTGCATCTACAACTCTATACATCTACAACTCTACAACTCTCTACATCTACAACTCTACATCTACATCTCTGCATCTACATCTCTACATCTACAACTCTACATCTACAACTCTGCATCTACAACTCTACATCTCTACATCTCTGCATCTACAACTCTGCATCTACAACTCTGCATCTACATCTCTACATCTACAACTCTCTACATCTACAACTCTACAACACTTTACATCTACAACTCTACATCTACAACTCTACATCTACAACTCTACATCTCTGCATCTACAACTCTGCATCTACAACTCTGCATCTACATCTCTGCATCTACAACTCTCTACATCTACAACTCTCTGCATCTACAACTCTCTACATCTACAACTCTACATCTACAACTCTCTACAACTCTACATCTACAACTCTCTACAACTCTACATCTACAACTCTCTACATCTCTACAACTCTACAACTCTCTGCATCTACAACTCTCTACATCACTACATCTACAACTCTCTACAACTCTACATCTACAACTCTACATCTACAACTCTCTACAACTCTACATCTACATCTCTACATCTACAACTCTGCATCTACATCTACAACTCTACATCTACATCTACATCTCTACAACTCTGCATCTACAACTCTGCATCTACATCTCTGCATCTACAACTCTACAACTCTGCATCTACAACTCTACATCTACAACTCTATATCTCTACATCTACAACTCTATCTCTACATCTACAACTCTACATCTACAACTCTCTACAACTCTGCATCTACATCTCTGCATCTACATCTCTGCATCTACAACTCTGCATCTACATCTCTACATCTACAACTCTGCATCTACAACTCTACATCTCTACATCTACAACTCTACATCTACATCTCTACATCTACAACTCTGCATCTACAACTCTACAACACTCTACATCTACAACTCTACATCTACAACTCTCTACATCTACAACTCTACAACTCTCTACATCTACAACTCTACATCTACATCTCTGCATCTACATCTCTACATCTACAACTCTACATCTACAACTCTACAACACTCTACATCTACAACTCTACATCTACAACTCTGCATCTACAACTCTACATCTCTACATCTCTGCATCTACAACTCTGCATCTACATCTCTACATCTACAACTCTCTACATCTACAACTCTACAACACTCTACATCTACAACTCTACATCTACAACTCTACATCTACAACTCTACATCTCTGCATCTACAACTCTGCATCTACAACTCTATATCTCTACATCTACAACTCTATCTCTACATCTACAACTCTACATCTACAACTCTGCATCTACATCTCTGCATCTACATCTCTGCATCTACAACTCTGCATCTACATCTCTACATCTACAACTCTACATCTCTACATCTACAACTCTCTACAACTCTACATCTACATCTCTACATCTACAACTCTGCATCTACAACTCTCTACATCTACAACTCTACAACTCTCTACATCTACAACTCTACATCTACATCTCTGCATCTACATCTCTACATCTACAACTCTACAACACTCTACATCTACAACTCTCTACATCTACAACTCTACAACACTCTACATCTACAACTCTACATCTCTGCATCTACAACTCTGCATCTACAACTCTGCATCTACATCTCTGCATCTACATCTCTCTACATCTACAACTCTCTGCATCTACAACTCTCTACATCTACAACTCTCTACATCTCTACAACTCTGCATCTACATCTCTGCATCTACATCTCTACATCTACAACTCTGCATCTACAACTCTACAACTCTGCATCTACAACTCTGCATCTACATCTCTACATCTACAACTCTCTACATCTACAACTCTACAACACTCTACATCTACAACTCTACATCTACAACTCTACATCTCTGCATCTACAACTCTGCATCTACAACTCTGCATCTACATCTCTGCATCTACAACTCTCTACATCTACAACTCTCTGCATCTACAACTCTCTACATCTACAACTCTACATCTACAACTCTCTACAACTCTACATCTACAACTCTCTACAACTCTACATCTACAACTCTCTACATCTCTACATCTACAACTCTCTACATCTACAACGCTCTACATCACTACATCTACAACTCTCTACAACTCTACATCTCTACATCTACAACTCTACATCTCTACATCTACAACTCTCTACAACTCTACATCTACATCTCTACATCTACAACTCTGCATCTACATCTACAACTCTACATCTACATCTCTACAACTCTGCATCTACAACTCTACAACTCTGCATCTACAACTCTACATCTACAACTCTCTACAACTCTGCATCTACATCTCTGCATCTACATCTCTGCATCTACATCTCTGCATCTACAACTCTCTACATCTAAAACTCTCTACATCTACAACTCTATCTCTACATCTACAACTCTACATCTACAGCTCTCGACAACTCTGCATCTACATCTCTGCATCTACATCTCTGCATCTACAACTCTGCATCTACAACTCTCTACATCTAAAACTCTCTACATCTACAACTCTACATCTACAACTCTACATCTACAAATCTACAACTCTCTACATCTCTACATCTACAACTCTACATCTACATCTCTACATCTACAACTCTACATCTCTACCTCTGCATCTACAACTCTACATCTACAACTCTGCATCTACAACTCTGCATCTACAACTCTCTACATCTACAACTCTACATCTACAACTCTACATCTACAACTCTCTACATCTACAACTCTACATCTACAAATCTACAACTCTACAACTCTCTACATCTCTACATATACATCTCTACATCTACAACTCTACATCTACAACTCTACATCTCTACAACTCTACATCTACAACTCTCTATATCTCTACATCTACAACTCTACATCTAGAACTCTACATCTACAACTCTCTACATCTACAACTCTACATCTACAACTCTCTACGTCTCTACAACTCTCTACACCTCTACATCTCTACCTCTGCATCTACAACTCTGCATCTACATCTCTACATCTACAACTCTGCATCTACATCTACAACTCTACATCTACATCTACATCTCTACAACTCTGCATCTACAACTCTGCATCTACAACTCTGCATCTCTACATCTACAACTCTACAACTCTGCATCTACAACTCTACATCTACAACTCTATATCTCTACATCTACAACTCTATCTCTACATCTACAACTCTACATCTACAACTCTCTACAACTCTGCATCTACATCTCTGCATCTACATCTCTGCATCTACATCTCTGCATCTACAACTCTACATCTCTACCTCTGCATCTACAACTCTGCATCTACAACTCTACATCTACAACTCTGCATCTACAACTCTCTACATCTACAACTCTACATCTACAACTCTACATCTACAAATCTACAACTCTACAACTCTCTACATCTCTACATATACATCTCTACATCTACAACTCTACATCTACAACTCTACATCTACAACTCTACATCTCTACCTCTGCATCTACAACTCTGCATCTACAACTCTACATCTACAACTCTGCATCTACAACTCTCTACATCTACAACTCTACATCTACAACTCTACATCTACAAATCTACAACTCTACAACTCTCTACATCTCTACATATACATCTCTACATCTACAACTCTACATCTACAACTCTACATCTCTACAACTCTACATCTACAACTCTCTATATCTCTACATCTACAACTCTACATCTACAACTCTACATCTACAACTCTTTACATCTACAACTCTACATCTACAACTCTCTATGTCTCTACAACTCTCTACACCTCTACATCTACAACTCTACATCTACATCTCTACATCTACAACTCTACATCTACAACTCTACATCTCTACCTCTGCATCTACAACTCTGCATCTACAACTCTACATCTACATCTCTGCATCTACAACTCTCTACATCTACAACTCTCTGCATCTACAACTCTCTACATCTACAACTCTACATCTACAACTCTCTACAACTCTACATCTACAACTCTCTACAACTCTACATCTACAACTCTCTACATCTCTACATCTACAACTCTCTACATCTACAACGCTCTACATCACTACATCTACAACTCTCTACAACTCTTCATCTCTACATCTACAACTCTACATCTCTACATCTACAACTCTCTACAACTCTACATCTACATCTCTACATATACAACTCTGCATCTACATCTACAACTCTACATCTACATCTCTACAACTCTGCATCTACAACTCTACAACTCTGCATCTACAACTCTACATCTACAACTCTCTACAACTCTGCATCTACATCTCTGCATCTACATCTCTGCATCTACAACTCTCTACATCTAAAACTCTCTACATCTACAACTCTGCATCTACAACTCTACATCTACAACTCTATATCTCTACATCTACAACTCTATCTCTACATCTACAACTCTACATCTACAGCTCTCGACAACTCTGCATCTACATCTCTGCTTCTACATCTCTGCATCTACAACTCTGCATCTACAACTCTCTACATCTAAAACTTTCTACATCTACAACTCTACATCTACAACTCTACATCTACAAATCTACAACTCTCTACATCTCTACATCTACAACTCTACATCTACATCTCTACATCTACAACTCTACATCTCTACCTCTGCATCTACAACTCTACATCTACAACTCTGCATCTACAACTCTCTACATCTACAACTCTACATCTACAAATCTACAACTCTACAACTCTCTACATCTCTACATATACATCTCTACATCTACAACTCTACATCTACAACTCTACATCTCTACAACTCTACATCTACAACTCTCTATATCTCTACATCTACAACTCTACATCTACAACTCTACATCTACAACTCTCTACATCTACAACTCTACATCTACAACTCTCTATGTCTCTACAACTCTCTACACCTCTACATCTCTACCTCTGCATCTACAACTCTGCATCTACAACTCTCTACATCTACAACTCTACAACTCTCTACATCTACAACTCTACATCTACATCTCTGCATCTACATCTCTACATCTACAACTCTACATCTACAACTCTGCATCTACAACTCTACATCTCTACATCTCTGCATCTACAACTCTGCATCTACAACTCTGCATCTACATCTCTACATCTACAACTCTCTACATCTACAACTCTACAACACTTTACATCTACAACTCTACATCTACAACTCTACATCTACAACTCTACATCTCTGCATCTACAACTCTGCATCTACAACTCTGCATCTACATCTCTGCATCTACAACTCTCTACATCTACAACTCTCTGCATCTACAACTCTCTACATCTACAACTCTACATCTACAACTCTCTACAACTCTACATCTACAACTCTCTACAACTCTACATCTACAACTCTCTACATCTCTACAACTCTACAACTCTCTGCATCTACAACTCTCTACATCACTACATCTACAACTCTCTACAACTCTACATCTACAACTCTACATCTACAACTCTCTACAACTCTACATCTACATCTCTACATCTACAACTCTGCATCTACATCTACAACTCTACATCTACATCTACATCTCTACAACTCTGCATCTACAACTCTGCATCTACATCTCTGCATCTACAACTCTACAACTCTGCATCTACAACTCTACATCTACAACTCTATATCTCTACATCTACAACTCTATCTCTACATCTACAACTCTACATCTACAACTCTCTACAACTCTGCATCTACATCTCTGCATCTACATCTCTGCATCTACAACTCTGCATCTACATCTCTACATCTACAACTCTGCATCTACAACTCTACATCTCTACATCTACAACTCTACATCTACATCTCTACATCTACAACTCTGCATCTACAACTCTACAACACTCTACATCTACAACTCTACATCTACAACTCTCTACATCTACAACTCTACAACTCTCTACATCTACAACTCTACATCTACATCTCTGCATCTACATCTCTACATCTACAACTCTACATCTACAACTCTACATCTCTACATCTACAACTCTCTACAACTCTACATCTACATCTCTACATATACAACTCTGCATCTACATCTACAACTCTACATCTACATCTCTACAACTCTGCATCTACAACTCTACAACTCTGCATCTACAACTCTACATCTACAACTCTCTACAACTCTGCATCTACATCTCTGCATCTACATCTCTGCATCTACAACTCTCTACATCTAAAACTCTCTACATCTACAACTCTGCATCTACAACTCTACATCTACAACTCTATATCTCTACATCTACAACTCTATCTCTACATCTACAACTCTACATCTACAGCTCTCGACAACTCTGCATCTACATCTCTGCTTCTACATCTCTGCATCTACAACTCTGCATCTACAACTCTCTACATCTAAAACTTTCTACATCTACAACTCTACATCTACAACTCTACATCTACAAATCTACAACTCTCTACATCTCTACATCTACAACTCTACATCTACATCTCTACATCTACAACTCTACATCTCTACCTCTGCATCTACAACTCTACATCTACAACTCTGCATCTACAACTCTCTACATCTACAACTCTACATCTACAAATCTACAACTCTACAACTCTCTACATCTCTACATATACATCTCTACATCTACAACTCTACATCTACAACTCTACATCTCTACAACTCTACATCTACAACTCTCTATATCTCTACATCTACAACTCTACATCTACAACTCTACATCTACAACTCTCTACATCTACAACTCTACATCTACAACTCTCTATGTCTCTACAACTCTCTACACCTCTACATCTCTACCTCTGCATCTACAACTCTGCATCTACAACTCTCTACATCTACAACTCTACAACTCTCTACATCTACAACTCTACATCTACATCTCTGCATCTACATCTCTACATCTACAACTCTACATCTACAACTCTGCATCTACAACTCTACATCTCTACATCTCTGCATCTACAACTCTGCATCTACAACTCTGCATCTACATCTCTACATCTACAACTCTCTACATCTACAACTCTACAACACTTTACATCTACAACTCTACATCTACAACTCTACATCTACAACTCTACATCTCTGCATCTACAACTCTGCATCTACAACTCTGCATCTACATCTCTGCATCTACAACTCTCTACATCTACAACTCTCTGCATCTACAACTCTCTACATCTACAACTCTACATCTACAACTCTCTACAACTCTACATCTACAACTCTCTACAACTCTACATCTACAACTCTCTACATCTCTACAACTCTACAACTCTCTGCATCTACAACTCTCTACATCACTACATCTACAACTCTCTACAACTCTACATCTACAACTCTACATCTACAACTCTCTACAACTCTACATCTACATCTCTACATCTACAACTCTGCATCTACATCTACAACTCTACATCTACATCTACATCTCTACAACTCTGCATCTACAACTCTGCATCTACATCTCTGCATCTACAACTCTA
This sequence comes from Gasterosteus aculeatus, assembly GCF_964276395.1. Lineage (NCBI taxonomy): Eukaryota > Metazoa > Chordata > Actinopteri > Perciformes > Gasterosteidae > Gasterosteus > Gasterosteus aculeatus. The sequence goes on along the minus strand of NW_027554881.1, from coordinate 150,545 downwards.
CAACTCTGCATCTACAACTCTACATCTACAACTCTATATCTCTACATCTACAACTCTATCTCTACATCTACAACTCTACATCTACAACTCTCTACAACTCTGCATCTACATCTCTGCATCTACATCTCTGCATCTACAACTCTGCATCTACATCTCTACATCTACAACTCTGCATCTACAACTCTACATCTCTACATCTACAACTCTACATCTACATCTCTACATCTACAACTCTGCATCTACAACTCTACAACACTCTACATCTACAACTCTACATCTACAACTCTCTACATCTACAACTCTACAACTCTCTACATCTACAACTCTACATCTACATCTCTGCATCTACATCTCTACATCTACAACTCTACATCTACAACTCTACAACACTCTACATCTACAACTCTACATCTACAACTCTGCATCTACAACTCTACATCTCTACATCTCTGCATCTACAACTCTGCATCTACATCTCTACATCTACAACTCTCTACATCTACAACTCTACAACACTCTACATCTACAACTCTACATCTACAACTCTACATCTACAACTCTACATCTCTGCATCTACAACTCTGCATCTACAACTCTATATCTCTACATCTACAACTCTATCTCTACATCTACAACTCTACATCTACAACTCTGCATCTACATCTCTGCATCTACATCTCTGCATCTACAACTCTGCATCTACATCTCTACATCTACAACTCTACATCTCTACATCTACAACTCTCTACAACTCTACATCTACATCTCTACATCTACAACTCTGCATCTACAACTCTCTACATCTACAACTCTACAACTCTCTACATCTACAACTCTACATCTACATCTCTGCATCTACATCTCTACATCTACAACTCTACAACACTCTACATCTACAACTCTCTACATCTACAACTCTACAACACTCTACATCTACAACTCTACATCTCTGCATCTACAACTCTGCATCTACAACTCTGCATCTACATCTCTGCATCTACATCTCTCTACATCTACAACTCTCTGCATCTACAACTCTCTACATCTACAACTCTCTACATCTCTACAACTCTGCATCTACATCTCTGCATCTACATCTCTACATCTACAACTCTGCATCTACAACTCTACAACTCTGCATCTACAACTCTGCATCTACATCTCTACATCTACAACTCTCTACATCTACAACTCTACAACACTCTACATCTACAACTCTACATCTACAACTCTACATCTCTGCATCTACAACTCTGCATCTACAACTCTGCATCTACATCTCTGCATCTACAACTCTCTACATCTACAACTCTCTGCATCTACAACTCTCTACATCTACAACTCTACATCTACAACTCTCTACAACTCTACATCTACAACTCTCTACAACTCTACATCTACAACTCTCTACATCTCTACATCTACAACTCTCTACATCTACAACGCTCTACATCACTACATCTACAACTCTCTACAACTCTACATCTCTACATCTACAACTCTACATCTCTACATCTACAACTCTCTACAACTCTACATCTACATCTCTACATCTACAACTCTGCATCTACATCTACAACTCTACATCTACATCTCTACAACTCTGCATCTACAACTCTACAACTCTGCATCTACAACTCTACATCTACAACTCTCTACAACTCTGCATCTACATCTCTGCATCTACATCTCTGCATCTACATCTCTGCATCTACAACTCTCTACATCTAAAACTCTCTACATCTACAACTCTATCTCTACATCTACAACTCTACATCTACAGCTCTCGACAACTCTGCATCTACATCTCTGCATCTACATCTCTGCATCTACAACTCTGCATCTACAACTCTCTACATCTAAAACTCTCTACATCTACAACTCTACATCTACAACTCTACATCTACAAATCTACAACTCTCTACATCTCTACATCTACAACTCTACATCTACATCTCTACATCTACAACTCTACATCTCTACCTCTGCATCTACAACTCTACATCTACAACTCTGCATCTACAACTCTGCATCTACAACTCTCTACATCTACAACTCTACATCTACAACTCTACATCTACAACTCTCTACATCTACAACTCTACATCTACAAATCTACAACTCTACAACTCTCTACATCTCTACATATACATCTCTACATCTACAACTCTACATCTACAACTCTACATCTCTACAACTCTACATCTACAACTCTCTATATCTCTACATCTACAACTCTACATCTAGAACTCTACATCTACAACTCTCTACATCTACAACTCTACATCTACAACTCTCTACGTCTCTACAACTCTCTACACCTCTACATCTCTACCTCTGCATCTACAACTCTGCATCTACAACTCTCTACATCTACAACTCTACAACTCTCTACATCTACAACTCTGCATCTACATCTCTACATCTACAACTCTACATCTACAACTCTACAACATTCTACATCTACAACTCTACATCTACAACTCTGCATCTACAACTCTACATCTCTACATCTCTACATCTACAACTCTCTACATCTACAACTCTACAACACTCTACATCTACAACTCTACATCTCTGCATCTACATCTCTGCATCTACAACTCTGCATCTACAACTCTGCATCTACAACTCTGCATCTACATCTCTGCATCTACAACTCTCTACATCTACAACTCTCTGCATCTACAACTCTCTACATCTACAACTCTACATCTACAACTCTCTACAACTCTACATCTACAACTCTCTACAACTCTACATCTACAACTCTCTACATCTCTACATCTACAACTCTCTACATCACTACATCTACAACTCTCTACAACTCTACATCTCTACATCTACAACTCTACATCTCTACATCTACAACTCTCTACAACTCTACATCTACATCTCTACATCTACAACTCTGCATCTACATCTACAACTCTACATCTACATCTACATCTCTACAACTCTGCATCTACAACTCTACAACTCTGCATCTACAACTCTACATCTACAACTCCATATCTCTACATCTACAACTCTATCTCTACATCTACAACTCTACATCTACAACTCTGCATCTACATCTCTGCATCTACATCTCTGCATCTACAACTCTGCATCTACATCTCTACATCTACAACTCTGCATCTACAACTCTACATCTCTACATCTACAACTCTCTACAACTCTACATCTACATCTCTACATCTACAACTCTGCATCTACAACTCTACATCTACATCTCTACAACTCTGCATCTACAACTCTGGATCTACATCTCTACATCTACAACTCTACAACTCTGCATCTACAACTCTACATCTACAACTCTACATCTACAACTCTATATCTCTACATCTACAACTCTACATCTAGAACTCTACATCTACAACTCTCTACATCTACAACTCTACATCTACAACTCTCTACAACTCTACATCTACAACTCTCTACATCTCTACATCTACAACTCTACATCTACAACTCTCTACATCTCTACATCTACAACTCTACATCTCTACATCTACAACTCTCTACAACTCTACATCTACATCTCTACATCTACAACTCTGCATCTACATCTACAACTCTACATCTACATCTACATCTCTACAACTCTGCATCTACAACTCTGCATCTACAACTCTGCATCTCTACATCTACAACTCTACAACTCTGCATCTACAACTCTACATCTACAACTCTATATCTCTACATCTACAACTCTATCTCTACATCTACAACTCTACATCTACAACTCTCTACAACTCTGCATCTACATCTCTGCATCTACATCTCTGCATCTACATCTCTGCATCTACAACTCTGCATCTACAACTCTACATCTCTACATCTACAACTCTACATCTACATCTCTACATCTACAACTCTGCATCTACAACTCTACAACACTCTACATCTACAACTCTACATCTACAACTCTCTACATCTACAACTCTACAACTCTCTACATCTACAACTCTACATCTACATCTCTGCATCTACATCTCTACATCTACAACTCTACATCTACAACTCTACAACACTCTACATCTACAACTCTACATCTACAACTCTGCATCTACAACTCTACATCTCTACATCTCTGCATCTACAACTCTGCATCTACATCTCTACATCTACAACTCTCTACATCTACAACTCTACAACACTCTACATCTACAACTCTACATCTACAACTCTACATCTACAACTCTACATCTCTGCATCTACAACTCTGCATCTACAACTCTATATCTCTACATCTACAACTCTATCTCTACATCTACAACTCTACATCTACAACTCTGCATCTACATCTCTGCATCTACATCTCTGCATCTACAACTCTGCATCTACATCTCTACATCTACAACTCTACATCTCTACATCTACAACTCTCTACAACTCTACATCTACATCTCTACATCTACAACTCTGCATCTACAACTCTCTACATCTACAACTCTACAACTCTCTACATCTACAACTCTACATCTACATCTCTGCATCTACATCTCTACATCTACAACTCTACAACACTCTACATCTACAACTCTCTACATCTACAACTCTACAACACTCTACATCTACAACTCTACATCTCTGCATCTACAACTCTGCATCTACAACTCTGCATCTACATCTCTGCATCTACATCTCTCTACATCTACAACTCTCTGCATCTACAACTCTCTACATCTACAACTCTCTACATCTCTACAACTCTGCATCTACATCTCTGCATCTACATCTCTACATCTACAACTCTGCATCTACAACTCTACAACTCTGCATCTACAACTCTGCATCTACATCTCTACATCTACAACTCTCTACATCTACAACTCTACAACACTCTACATCTACAACTCTACATCTACAACTCTACATCTCTGCATCTACAACTCTGCATCTACAACTCTGCATCTACATCTCTGCATCTACAACTCTCTACATCTACAACTCTCTGCATCTACAACTCTCTACATCTACAACTCTACATCTACAACTCTCTACAACTCTACATCTACAACTCTCTACAACTCTACATCTACAACTCTCTACATCTCTACATCTACAACTCTCTACATCTACAACGCTCTACATCACTACATCTACAACTCTCTACAACTCTACATCTCTACATCTACAACTCTACATCTCTACATCTACAACTCTCTACAACTCTACATCTACATCTCTACATCTACAACTCTGCATCTACATCTACAACTCTACATCTACATCTCTACAACTCTGCATCTACAACTCTACAACTCTGCATCTACAACTCTACATCTACAACTCTCTACAACTCTGCATCTACATCTCTGCATCTACATCTCTGCATCTACATCTCTGCATCTACAACTCTCTACATCTAAAACTCTCTACATCTACAACTCTATCTCTACATCTACAACTCTACATCTACAGCTCTCGACAACTCTGCATCTACATCTCTGCATCTACATCTCTGCATCTACAACTCTGCATCTACAACTCTCTACATCTAAAACTCTCTACATCTACAACTCTACATCTACAACTCTACATCTACAAATCTACAACTCTCTACATCTCTACATCTACAACTCTACATCTACATCTCTACATCTACAACTCTACATCTCTACCTCTGCATCTACAACTCTACATCTACAACTCTGCATCTACAACTCTGCATCTACAACTCTCTACATCTACAACTCTACATCTACAACTCTACATCTACAACTCTCTACATCTACAACTCTACATCTACAAATCTACAACTCTACAACTCTCTACATCTCTACATATACATCTCTACATCTACAACTCTACATCTACAACTCTACATCTCTACAACTCTACATCTACAACTCTCTATATCTCTACATCTACAACTCTACATCTAGAACTCTACATCTACAACTCTCTACATCTACAACTCTACATCTACAACTCTCTACGTCTCTACAACTCTCTACACCTCTACATCTCTACCTCTGCATCTACAACTCTGCATCTACAACTCTCTACATCTACAACTCTACAACTCTCTACATCTACAACTCTGAATCTACATCTCTACATCTACAACTCTACATCTACAACTCTACAACATTCTACATCTACAACTCTACATCTACAACTCTGCATCTACAACTCTACATCTCTACATCTCTACATCTACAACTCTCTACATCTACAACTCTACAACACTCTACATCTACAACTCTACATCTACAACTCTACATCTCTGCATCTACATCTCTGCATCTACAACTCTGCATCTACAACTCTGCATCTACAACTCTGCATCTACATCTCTGCATCTACAACTCTCTACATCTACAACTCTCTGCATCTACAACTCTCTACATCTACAACTCTACATCTACAACTCTCTACAACTCTACATCTACAACTCTCTACAACTCTACATCTACAACTCTCTACATCTCTACATCTACAACTCTCTACATCACTACATCTACAACTCTCTACAACTCTACATCTCTACATCTACAACTCTACATCTCTACATCTACAACTCTCTACAACTCTACATCTACATCTCTACATCTACAACTCTGCATCTACATCTACAACTCTACATCTACATCTACATCTCTACAACTCTGCATCTACAACTCTACAACTCTGCATCTACAACTCTACATCTACAACTCCATATCTCTACATCTACAACTCTATCTCTACATCTACAACTCTACATCTACAACTCTGCATCTACATCTCTGCATCTACATCTCTGCATCTACAACTCTGCATCTACATCTCTACATCTACAACTCTGCATCTACAACTCTACATCTCTACATCTACAACTCTCTACAACTCTACATCTACATCTCTACATCTACAACTCTGCATCTACAACTCTACATCTACATCTCTACAACTCTGCATCTACAACTCTGGATCTACATCTCTACATCTACAACTCTACAACTCTGCATCTACAACTCTACATCTACAACTCTACATCTACAACTCTATATCTCTACATCTACAACTCTACATCTACAACTCTACATCTACAACTCTCTACATCTACAACTCTACATCTACAACTCTCTACAACTCTACATCTACAACTCTCTACATCTCTACATCTACAACTCTACATCTACAACTCTCTACATCTCTACATCTACAACTCTACATCTCTACATCTACAACTCTCTACAACTCTACATCTACATCTCTACATCTACAACTCTGCATCTACATCTACAACTCTACATCTACATCTACATCTCTACAACTCTGCATCTACAACTCTGCATCTACAACTCTGCATCTCTACATCTACAACTCTACAACTCTGCATCTACAACTCTACATCTACAACTCTATATCTCTACATCTACAACTCTATCTCTACATCTACAACTCTACATCTACAACTCTCTACAACTCTGCATCTACATCTCTGCATCTACATCTCTGCATCTACATCTCTGCATCTACAACTCTACATCTCTACCTCTGCATCTACAACTCTGCATCTACAACTCTACATCTACAACTCTCTACATCTACAACTCTACATCTACAACTCTACATCTACAAATCTACAACTCTACAACTCTCTACATCTCTACATATACATCTCTACATCTACAACTCTACATCTACAACTCTACATCTCTACCTCTGCATCTACAACTCTACATCTACAACTCTGCATCTACAACTCTCTACATCTACAACTCTACATCTACAACTCTACATCTACAAATCTACAACTCTAAAACTCTCTACATCTCTACATATACATCTCTACATCTACAACTCTACATCTACAACTCTACATCTCTACAACTCTACATCTACAACTCTCTATATCTCTACATCTACAACTCTACATCTACAACTCTACATCTACAACTCTCTACATCTACAACTCTACATCTACAACTCTCTATGTCTCTACAACTCTCTACACCTCTACATCTACAACTCTACATCTACATCTCTACATCTACAACTCTACATCTACAACTGTACATCTCTACCTCTGCATCTACAACTCTGCATCTACAACTCTACATCTACAACTCTGCATCTACAACTCTCTACATCTACAACTCTACATCCACAACTCTACATCTACAAATCTACAACTCTACAACTCTCTACATCTCTACATATACATCTCTACATCTACAACTCTACATCTACAACTCTACATCTCTACAACTCTACATCTACAACTCTCTATGTCTCTACAACTCTCTACACCTCTACATCTCTACCTCTGCATCTACAACTCTGCATCTACAACTCTCTACATCTACAACTCTACAACTCTCTACATCTACAACTCTACATCTACAAATCTACAACTCTACAACTCTCTACATCTCTACATATACATCTCTACATCTACAACTCTACATCTACAACTCTACATCTACAACTCTACATCTCTACCTCTGCATCTACAACTCTGCATCTACAACTCTACATCTACAACTCTGCATCTACAACTCTCTACATCTACAACTCTACATCTACAACTCTACATCTACAAATCTACAACTCTAAAACTCTCTACATCTCTACATATACATCTCTACATCTACAACTCTACATCTACAACTCTACATCTCTACAACTCTACATCTACAACTCTCTATATCTCTACATCTACAACTCTACATCTACAACTCTACATCTACAACTCTCTACATCTACAACTCTACATCTACAACTCTCTATGTCTCTACAACTCTCTACACCTCTACATCTACAACTCTACATCTACATCTCTACATCTACAACTCTACATCTACAACTCTACATCTCTACCTCTGCATCTACAACTCTGCATCTACAACTCTACATCTACAAATCTACAACTCTAAAACTCTCTACATCTCTACATATACATCTCTACATCTACAACTCTACATCTACAACTCTACATCTCTACAACTCTACATCTACAACTCTCTATATCTCTACATCTACAACTCTACATCTAGAACTCTACATCTACAACTCTCTACATCTACAACTCTACATCTACAACTCTCTATGTCTCTACAACTCTCTACACCTCTACATCTCTACCTCTGCATCTACAACTCTGCATCTACAACTCTCTACATCTACAACTCTACAACTCTCTACATCTACAACTCTGCATCTACATCTCTGCATCTACATCTCTGCATCTACATCTCTGCATCTACAACTCTCTACATCTAAAACTCTCTACATCTACAACTCTATCTCTACATCTACAACTCTACATCTACAGCTCTCGACAACTCTGCATCTACATCTCTGCATCTACATCTCTGCATCTACAACTCTGCATTTACAACTCTCTACATCTAAAACTCTCTACATCTACAACTCTACATCTACAACTCTACATCTACAAATCTACAACTCTCTACATCTCTACATCTACAACTCTACATCTACATCTCTACATCTACAACTCTACATCTCTACCTCTGCATCTACAACTCTACATCTACAACTCTGCATCTACAACTCTGCATCTACAACTCTCTACATCTACAACTCTACATCTACAACTCTACATCTACAACTCTCTACATCTACAACTCTACATCTACAAATCTACAACTCTACAACTCTCTACATCTCTACATATACATCTCTACATCTACAACTCTCTACAACTCTACATCTACATCTCTACATCTACAACTCTGCATCTACATCTACAACTCTACATCTACATCTACATCTCTACAACTCTGCATCTACAACTCTGCATCTACAACTCTGCATCTCTACATCTACAACTCTACAACTCTGCATCTACAACTCTACATCTACAACTCTATATCTCTACATCTACAACTCTATCTCTACATCTACAACTCTACATCTACAACTCTCTACAACTCTGCATCTACAACTCTGCATCTACAACTCTGCATCTACAACTCTGCATCTCTACATCTACAACTCTACATCTACAACTCTACATCTACAACTCTATATCTCTACATCTACAACTCTATCTCTACATCTACAACTCTCTACAACTCTGCATCTACATCTCTGCATCTACAACTCTACATCTACAACTCTACATCTACAAATCTACAACTCTACAACTCTCTACATCTCTACATATACATATCTACATCTACAACTCTACATCTACAACTCTACATCTACAACTCTACATCTCTACCTCTGCATCTACAACTCTGCATCTACAACTCTACATCTACAACTCTGCATCTACAACTCTCTACATCTACAACTCTACATCTACAACTCTACATCTACAAATCTACAACTCTACAACTCTCTACATCTCTACATATACATCTCTACATCTACAACTCTACATCTACAACTCTACATCTCTACAACTCTACATCTACAACTCTCTATATCTCTACATCTACAACTCTACATCTCTGCATCTACAACTCTGCATCTACAACTCTGCATCTACATCTCTGCATCTACAACTCTCTACATCTACAACTCTCTGCATCTACAACTCTCTACATCTACAACTCTACATCTACAACTCTCTACAACTCTACATCTACAATTCTCTACATCTACAACTCTCTACATCACTACATCTACAACTCTCTACAACTCTACATCTCTACATCTACAACTCTCTACAACTCTACATCTACATCTCTACATCTACAACTCTGCATCTACATCTACAACTCTACATCTACATCTACATCTCTACAACTCTGCATCTACAATTCTACATCTACATCTCTACAACTCTGCATCTACAACTCTGGATCTACATCTCTACATCTACAACTCTACAACTCTGCATCTACAACTCTACATCTACAACTCTATATCTCTACATCTACAACTCTATCTCTACATCTACAACTCCACATCTACAACTCTCTACAACTCTGAATCTACATCTCTGCATCTACATCTCTGCATCTACAACTCTGCATCTACATCTCTACATCTACAACTCTGCATCTACAACTCTACAACTCTGCATCTACAACTCTGCATCTCTACATCTACAACTCTGCATCTCTACATCTACAACTCTACAACTCTGCATCTACAACTCTACATCTACAACTCTATATCTCTACATCTACAACTCTACATCTACAACTCTATATCTCTACATCTACAACTCTATATCTCTACATCTACAACCCTACATCTACAACTCTATCTCTACATCTACAACTCTCTACATCTCTACAACTCTGCATCTATATCTCTGCATCTACATCTCTGCATCTACATCTCTGCATCTACATCTCTACATCTACAACTCTGCATCTACAACTCTACAACTCTGCATCTACAACTCTGCATCTACATCTCTACATCTACAACTCTCTACATCTACAAATCTACAACACTCTACATCTACAACTCTACATCTCTGCATCTACAACTCTGCATCTACAACTCTGCATCTACATCTCTACATCTACAACTCTCTACATCTACAACTCTCTGCATCTACAACTCTCTACATCTACAACTCTACATCTACAACTCTCTACATCTCTACATCTACAACTCTCTACATCTACAACTCTCTACATCACTACATCTACAACTCTCTACAACTCTACATCTACATCTCTACATCTACAACTCTGCATCTACATCTACAACTCTACATCTACATCTACATCTCTACAACTCTGCATCTACAACTCTGCATCTACAACTCTGCATCTCTACATCTACAACTCTACAACTCTGCATCTACAACTCTACATCTACAACTCTATATCTCTACATCTACAACTCTATCTCTACATCTACAACTCTACATCTACAACTCTCTACAACTCTGCATCTACAACTCTGCATCTACAACTCTGCATCTACAACTCTGCATCTCTACATCTACAACTCTACATCTACAACTCTACATCTACAACTCTATATCTCTACATCTACAACTCTATCTCTACATCTACAACTCTACATCTACAAATCTACAACTCTACAACTCTCTACATCTCTACATATACATCTCTACATCTACAACTCTACATCTACAACTCTACAACTCTACAACACTCTACATCTACAACTCTCTACATCTACAACTCTACATCTACAAATCTACAACTCTACAACTCTCTACATCTCTACATCTACATCTCTACATCTACAACTCTACAACACTCTACATCTACAACTCTCTACATCTACAACTCTACAACACTCTACATCTACAACTCTCTACATCTACAACTCTACAACACTCTACATCTACAACTCTACATCTCTGCATCTACAACTCTGCATCTACAACTCTGCATCTACATCTCTGCATCTACATCTCTCTACATCTACAACTCTCTACATCTCTACAACTCTGCATCTACATCTCTGCATCTACATCTCTACATCTACAACTCTGCATCTACAACTCTACAACTCTGCATCTACAACTCTGCATCTACATCTCTACATCTACAACTCTCTACATCTACAACTCTACAACACTCTACATCTACAACTCTACATCTACAACTCTACATCTCTGCATCTACAACTCTGCATCTACAACTCTGCATCTACAACTCTACATCTACAACTCTCTACAACTCTACATCTACAACTCTCTACAACTCTACATCTACAACTCTCTACATCTCTACATCTACAACTCTCTACATCTACAACGCTCTACATCACTACATCTACAACTCTCTACAACTCTACATCTCTACATCTACAACTCTACATCTCTACATCTACAACTCTCTACAACTCTACATCTACATCTCTACATCTACAACTCTGCATCTACATCTACAACTCTACATCTACATCTCTACAACTCTGCATCTACAACTCTACAACTCTGCATCTACAACTCTACATCTACAACTCTCTACAACTCTGCATCTACATCTCTGCATCTACATCTCTGCATCTACATCTCTGCATCTACAACTCTCTACATCTAAAACTCTCTACATCTACAACTCTATCTCTACATCTACAACTCTACATCTACAGCTCTCGACAACTCTGCATCTACATCTCTGCATCTACATCTCTGCATCTACAACTCTGCATCTACAACTCTCTACATCTAAAACTCTCTACATCTACAACTCTACATCTACAACTCTACATCTACAAATCTACAACTCTCTACATCTCTACATCTACAACTCTACATCTACATCTCTACATCTACAACTCTACATCTCTACCTCTGCATCTACAACTCTACATCTACAACTCTGCATCTACAACTCTGCATCTACAACTCTCTACATCTACAACTCTACATCTACAACTCTACATCTACAACTCTCTACATCTACAACTCTACATCTACAAATCTACAACTCTACAACTCTCTACATCTCTACATATACATCTCTACATCTACAACTCTACATCTACAACTCTACATCTCTACAACTCTACATCTACAACTCTCTATATCTCTACATCTACAACTCTACATCTAGAACTCTACATCTACAACTCTCTACATCTACAACTCTACATCTACAACTCTCTACGTCTCTACAACTCTCTACACCTCTACATCTCTACCTCTGCATCTACAACTCTACATCTACAACTCTACATCTACAACTCTATATCTCTACATCTACAACTCTATCTCTACATCTACAACTCTACATCTACAACTCTCTACAACTCTGCATCTACATCTCTGCATCTACATCTCTGCATCTACAACTCTGCATCTACAACTCTCTACATCTAAAACTCCCTACATCTACAACTCTACATCTACAACTCTACATCTACAAATCTACAACTCTCTACATCTCTACATCTACAACTCTACATCTACATCTCTACATCTACAACTCTACATCTCTACCTCTGCATCTACAACTCTACATCTACAACTCTGCATCTACAACTCTACATCTACAACTCTGCATCTACAACTCTCTACATCTACAACTCTACATCTACAAATCTACATCTCTACCTCTGCATCTACAACTCTGCATCTACAACTCTACATCTACAACTCTGCATCTACAACTCTCTACATCTACAACTCTACATCTACAACTCTACATCTACAAATCTACAACTCTACAACTCTCTACATCTCTACATATACATATCTACATCTACAACTCTACATCTACAACTCTACATCTACAACTCTACATCTACAACTCTACATCTCTACCTCTGCATCTACAACTCTGCATCTACAACTCTACATCTACAACTCTGCATCTACAACTCTCTACATCTACAACTCTACATCTACAACTCTACATCTACAAATCTACAACTCTACAACTCTCTACATCTCTACATATACATCTCTACATCTACAACTCTACATCTACAACTCTACATCTCTACAACTCTACATCTACAACTCTCTATATCTCTACATCTACAACTCTACATCTCTGCATCTACAACTCTGCATCTACAACTCTGCATCTACATCTCTGCATCTACAACTCTCTACATCTACAACTCTCTGCATCTACAACTCTCTACATCTACAACTCTACATCTACAACTCTCTACAACTCTACATCTACAATTCTCTACATCTACAACTCTCTACATCACTACATCTACAACTCTCTACAACTCTACATCTCTACATCTACAACTCTCTACAACTCTACATCTACATCTCTACATCTACAACTCTGCATCTACATCTACAACTCTACATCTACATCTCTACAACTCTGCATCTACAATTCTACATCTACATCTCTACAACTCTGCATCTACAACTCTGGATCTACATCTCTACATCTACAACTCTACAACTCTGCATCTACAACTCTACATCTACAACTCTATATCTCTACATCTACAACTCTATCTCTACATCTACAACTCCACATCTACAACTCTCTACAACTCTGAATCTACATCTCTGCATCTACATCTCTGCATCTACAACTCTGCATCTACATCTCTACATCTACAACTCTGCATCTACAACTCTACAACTCTGCATCTACAACTCTGCATCTCTACATCTACAACTCTGCATCTCTACATCTACAACTCTACAACTCTGCATCTACAACTCTACATCTACAACTCTATATCTCTACATCTACAACTCTACATCTACAACTCTATATCTCTACATCTACAACTCTATATCTCTACATCTACAACCCTACATCTACAACTCTATCTCTACATCTACAACTCTCTACATCTCTACAACTCTGCATCTATATCTCTGCATCTACATCTCTGCATCTACATCTCTGCATCTACATCTCTACATCTACAACTCTGCATCTACAACTCTACAACTCTGCATCTACAACTCTGCATCTACATCTCTACATCTACAACTCTCTACATCTACAAATCTACAACACTCTACATCTACAACTCTACATCTCTGCATCTACAACTCTGCATCTACAACTCTGCATCTACATCTCTACATCTACAACTCTCTACATCTACAACTCTCTGCATCTACAACTCTCTACATCTACAACTCTACATCTACAACTCTCTACATCTCTACATCTACAACTCTCTACATCTACAACTCTCTACATCACTACATCTACAACTCTCTACAACTCTACATCTACATCTCTACATCTACAACTCTGCATCTACATCTACAACTCTACATCTACATCTACATCTCTACAACTCTGCATCTACAACTCTGCATCTACAACTCTGCATCTCTACATCTACAACTCTACAACTCTGCATCTACAACTCTACATCTACAACTCTATATCTCTACATCTACAACTCTATCTCTACATCTACAACTCTACATCTACAACTCTCTACAACTCTGCATCTACAACTCTGCATCTACAACTCTGCATCTACAACTCTGCATCTCTACATCTACAACTCTACATCTACAACTCTACATCTACAACTCTATATCTCTACATCTACAACTCTATCTCTACATCTACAACTCTACATCTACAAATCTACAACTCTACAACTCTCTACATCTCTACATATACATCTCTACATCTACAACTCTACATCTACAACTCTACATCTCTACAACTCTACATCTACAACTCTCTATATCTCTACATCTACAACTCTACATCTAGAACTCTACATCTACAACTCTCTACATCTACAACTCTCTACGTCTCTACAACTCTCTACACCTCTACATCTCTACCTCTGCATCTACAACTCTGCATCTACAACTCTCTACATCTACAACTCTACAACTCTCTACATCTACAACTCTACATCTACATCTCTGCATCTACATCTCTACATCTACAACTCTACATCTACAACTCTACAACACTCTACATCTACAACTCTACATCTACAACTCTGCATCTACAACTCTACATCTCTACATCTCTGCATCTACAACTCTGCATCTCTACATCTACAACTCTACAACTCTGCATCTACAACTCTACATCTACAACTCTATATCTTTACATCTACAACTCTACATCTACAACTCTATCTCTACATCTACAACTCTACATCTACAACTCTCTACATCTCTACAACTCTGCATCTACAACTCTGCATCTACATCTCTACATCTACAACTCTCTACATCTACAACTCTACAACACTCTACATCTACAACTCTACATCTCTGCATCTACAACTCTGCATCTACATCTCTGCATCTACAACTCTCTACATCTACAACTCTCTGCATCTACAACTCTCTACATCTACAACTCTACATCTACAACTCTCTACAACTCTACATCTACAACTCTCTACAACTCTACATCTACAACTCTCTACATCTCTACATCTACAACTCTCTACATCTACAACTCTCTACATCACTACATCTACAACTCTCTACAACTCTACATCTACATCTCTACATCTACAACTCTGCATCTACATCTACAACTCTACATCTACATCTACATCTCTACAACTCTGCATCTACAACTCTGCATCTACAACTCTGCATCTCTACATCTACAACTCTACAACTCTGCATCTACAACTCTACATCTACAACTCTATATCTCTACATCTACAACTCTATCTCTACATCTACAACTCTACATCTACAACTCTCTACAACTCTGCATCTACAACTCTGCATCTACAACTCTGCATCTACAACTCTGCATCTCTACATCTACAACTCTACATCTACAACTCTACATCTACAACTCTATATCTCTACATCTACAACTCTATCTCTACATCTACAACTCTACATCTACAACTCTCTACAACTCTGCATCTACATCTCTGCATCTACATCTCTGCATCTACATCTCTGCATCTACAACTCTGCATCTACAACTCTCTACATCTAAAACTCCCTACATCTACAACTCTACATCTACAACTCTACATCTAGAAATCTACAACTCTCTACATCTCTACATCTACAACTCTACATCTACATCTCTACATCTACAACTCTACATCTCTACCTCTGCATCTACAACTCTACATCTACAACTCTGCATCTACAACTCTACATCTACAACTCTGCATCTACAACTCTCTACATCTACAACTCTACATCTACAAATCTACAACTCTACAACTCTCTACATCTCTACATATACATCTCTACATCTACAACTCTACATCTACAACTCTACATCTCTACAACTCTACATCTACAACTCTCTATATCTCTACATCTACAACTCTACATCTACAACTCTACATCTACAACTCTCTACATCTACAACTCTACATCTACAACTCTCTACGTCTCTACAACTCTCTACACCTCTACATCTCTACCTCTGCATCTACAACTCTGCATCTACAACTCTCTACATCTACAACTCTACAACTCTCTACATCTACAACTCTACATCTACATCTCTGCATCTACATCTCTACATCTACAACTCTACATCTACAACTCTACAACACTCTACATCTACAACTCTACATCTACAACTCTGCATCTACAACTCTGCATCTCTACATCTACAACTCTACAACTCTGCATCTACAACTCTACATCTACAACTCTATATCTCTACATCTACAACTCTACATCTACAACTCTATCTCTACATCTACAACTCTACATCTACAACTCTCTACATCTCTACAACTCTGCATCTACAACTCTACATCTACATCTACATCTCTACAACTCTGCATCTACAACTCTGCATCTACATCTCTGCATCTACAACTCTACAACTCTGCATCTACAACTCTACATCTACAACTCTATATCTCTACATCTACAACTCTATCTCTACATCTACAACTCTACATCTACAACTCTCTACAACTCTGCATCTACATCTCTGCATCTACATCTCTGCATCTACAACTCTGCATCTACATCTCTACATCTACAACTCTGCATCTACAACTCTACATCTCTACATCTACAACTCTACATCTACATCTCTACATCTACAACTCTGCATCTACAACTCTACAACACTCTACATCTACAACTCTCTACATCTACAACTCTACAACTCTCTACATCTACAACTCTACATCTACATCTCTGCATCTACATCTCTACATCTACAACTCTACATCTACAACTCTACAACACTCTACATCTACAACTCTACATCTACAACTCTGCATCTACAACTCTACATCTCTACATCTCTGCATCTACAACTCTGCATCTACAACTCTGCATCTACATCTCTACATCTACAACTCTCTACATCTACAACTCTACAACACTCTACATCTACAACTCTACATCTACAACTCTACATCTACAACTCTACATCTCTGCATCTACAACTCTGCATCTACAACTCTATATCTCTACATCTACAACTCTATCTCTACATCTACAACTCTACATCTACAACTCTGCATCTACATCTCTGCATCTACATCTCTGCATCTACAACTCTGCATCTACATCTCTACATCTACAACTCTACATCTCTACATCTACAACTCTCTACAACTCTACATCTACATCTCTACATCTACAACTCTGCATCTACAACTCTCTACATCTACAACTCTACAACTCTCTACATCTACAACTCTACATCTACATCTCTGCATCTACATCTCTACATCTACAACTCTACAACACTCTACATCTACAACTCTCTACATCTACAACTCTACAACACTCTACATCTACAACTCTCTACATCTACAACTCTACATCTACAAATCTACAACTCTACAACTCTCTACATCTCTACATCTACATCTCTACATCTACAACTCTACAACACTCTACATCTACAACTCTCTACATCTACAACTCTACAACACTCTACATCTACAACTCTCTACATCTACAACTCTACAACACTCTACATCTACAACTCTACATCTCTGCATCTACAACTCTGCATCTACAACTCTGCATCTACATCTCTGCATCTACATCTCTCTACATCTACAACTCTCTACATCTCTACAACTCTGCATCTACATCTCTGCATCTACATCTCTACATCTACAACTCTACATCTACAACTCTACATCTCTGCATCTACAACTCTGCATCTACAACTCTGCATCTACAACTCTACATCTACAACTCTCTACAACTCTACATCTACAACTCTCTACAACTCTACATCTACAACTCTCTACATCTCTACATCTACAACTCTCTACATCTACAACGCTCTACATCACTACATCTACAACTCTCTACAACTCTACATCTCTACATCTACAACTCTACATCTCTACATCTACAACTCTCTACAACTCTACATCTACATCTCTACATCTACAACTCTGCATCTACATCTACAACTCTACATCTACATCTCTACAACTCTGCATCTACAACTCTACAACTCTGCATCTACAACTCTACATCTACAACTCTCTACAACTCTGCATCTACATCTCTGCATCTACATCTCTGCATCTACATCTCTGCATCTACAACTCTCTACATCTAAAACTCTCTACATCTACAACTCTATCTCTACATCTACAACTCTACATCTACAGCTCTCGACAACTCTGCATCTACATCTCTGCATCTACATCTCTGCATCTACAACTCTGCATCTACAACTCTCTACATCTAAAACTCTCTACATCTACAACTCTACATCTACAACTCTACATCTACAAATCTACAACTCTCTACATCTCTACATCTACAACTCTACATCTACATCTCTACATCTACAACTCTACATCTCTACCTCTGCATCTACAACTCTACATCTACAACTCTGCATCTACAACTCTGCATCTACAACTCTCTACATCTACAACTCTACATCTACAACTCTACATCTACAACTCTCTACATCTACAACTCTACATCTACAAATCTACAACTCTACAACTCTCTACATCTCTACATATACATCTCTACATCTACAACTCTACATCTACAACTCTACATCTCTACAACTCTACATCTACAACTCTCTATATCTCTACATCTACAACTCTACATCTAGAACTCTACATCTACAACTCTCTACATCTACAACTCTACATCTACAACTCTCTACGTCTCTACAACTCTCTAGACCTCTACATCTCTACCTCTGCATCTACAACTCTGCATCTACAACTCTCTACATCTACAACTCTACAACTCTCTACATCTACAACTCTGCATCTACATCTCTACATCTACAACTCTACATCTACAACTCTACAACATTCTACATCTACAACTCTACATCTACAACTCTGCATCTACAACTCTACATCTCTACATCTCTACATCTACAACTCTCTACATCTACAACTCTACAACACTCTACATCTACAACTCTACATCTACAACTCTACATCTCTGCATCTACATCTCTGCATCTACAACTCTGCATCTACAACTCTGCATCTACAACTCTGCATCTACATCTCTGCATCTACAACTCTCTACATCTACAACTCTCTGCATCTACAACTCTCTACATCTACAACTCTACATCTACAACTCTCTACAACTCTACATCTACAACTCTCTACAACTCTACATCTACAACTCTCTACATCTCTACATCTACAACTCTCTACATCACTACATCTACAACTCTCTACAACTCTACATCTCTACATCTACAACTCTACATCTCTACATCTACAACTCTCTACAACTCTACATCTACATCTCTACATCTACAACTCTGCATCTACATCTACAACTCTACATCTACATCTACATCTCTACAACTCTGCATCTACAACTCTACAACTCTGCATCTACAACTCTACATCTACAACTCCATATCTCTACATCTACAACTCTATCTCTACATCTACAACTCTACATCTACAACTCTGCATCTACATCTCTGCATCTACATCTCTGCATCTACAACTCTGCATCTACATCTCTACATCTACAACTCTGCATCTACAACTCTACATCTCTACATCTACAACTCTCTACAACTCTACATCTACATCTCTACATCTACAACTCTGCATCTACAACTCTCTATCTACATCTCTACAACTCTGCATCTACAACTCTGGATCTACATCTCTACATCTACAACTCTACAACTCTGCATCTACAACTCTACATCTACAACTCTACATCTACAACTCTATATCTCTACATCTACAACTCTACATCTAGAACTCTACATCTACAACTCTCTACATCTACAACTCTACATCTACAACTCTCTACAACTCTACATCTACAACTCTCTACATCTCTACATCTACAACTCTACATCTACAACTCTCTACATCACTACATCTACAACTCTCTACAACTCTACATCTCTACATCTACAACTCTACATCTCTACATCTACAACTCTCTACAACTCTACATCTACATCTCTACATCTACAACTCTGCATCTACATCTACAACTCTACATCTACATCTACATCTCTACAACTCTGCATCTACAACTCTGCATCTACAACTCTGCATCTCTACATCTACAACTCTACAACTCTGCATCTACAACTCTACATCTACAACTCTATATCTCTACATCTACAACTCTATCTCTACATCTACAACTCTACATCTACAACTCTATATCTCTACATCTACAACTCTATCTCTACATCTACAACTCTGCATCTACAACTCTCTACATCTACAACTCTACATCTACAACTCTACATCTACAAATCTACAACTCTACAACTCTCTACATCTCTACATATACATCTCTACATCTACAACTCTACATCTACAACTCTACATCTACAACTCTACATCTCTACCTCTGCATCTACAACTCTGCATCTACAACTCTACATCTACAACTCTGCATCTACAACTCTCTACATCTACAACTCTACATCTACAACTCTACATCTACAAATCTACAACTCTAAAACTCTCTACATCTCTACATATACATCTCTACATCTACAACTCTACATCTACAACTCTACATCTCTACAACTCTACATCTACAACTCTCTATATCTCTACATCTACAACTCTACATCTACAACTCTGCATCTACAACTCTCTACATCTACAACTCTACATCTACAACTCTCTATGTCTCTACAACTCTCTACACCTCTACATCTACAACTCTACATCTACATCTCTACATCTACAACTCTACATCTACAACTCTACATCTCTACCTCTGCATCTACAACTCTGCATCTACAACTCTACATCTACAACTCTGCATCTACAACTCTCTATATCTACAACTCTACATCCACAACTCTACATCTACAAATCTACAACTCTACAACTCTCTACATCTCTACATATACATCTCTACATCTACAACTCTACATCTACAACTCTACATCTCTACAACTCTACATCTACAACTCTCTATGTCTCTACAACTCTCTACACCTCTACATCTCTACCTCTGCATCTACAACTCTGCATCTACAACTCTCTACATCTACAACTCTACAACTCTCTACATCTACAACTCTACATCTACAAATCTACAACTCTACAACTCTCTACATCTCTACATATACATCTCTACATCTACAACTCTACATCTACAACTCTACATCTACAACTCTACATCTCTACCTCTGCATCTACAACTCTGCATCTACAACTCTACATCTACAACTCTGCATCTACAACTCTCTACATCTACAACTCTACATCTACAACTCTACATCTACAAATCTACAACTCTAAAACTCTCTACATCTCTACATATACATCTCTACATCTACAACTCTACATCTACAACTCTACATCTCTACAACTCTACATCTACAACTCTCTATATCTCTACATCTACAACTCTACATCTACAACTCTACATCTACAACTCTCTACATCTACAACTCTACATCTACAACTCTCTATGTCTCTACAACTCTCTACACCTCTACATCTACAACTCTACATCTACATCTCTACATCTACAACTCTACATCTACAACTCTACATCTCTACCTCTGCATCTACAACTCTGCATCTACAACTCTACATCTACAACTCTGCATCTACAACTCTCTACATCTACAACTCTACATCCACAACTCTACATCTACAAATCTACAACTCTACAACTCTCTACATCTCTACATATACATCTCTACATCTACAACTCTACATCTACAACTCTACATCTCTACAACTCTACATCTACAACTCTCTATATCTCTACATCTACAACTCTACATCTAGAACTCTACATCTACAACTCTCTACATCTACAACTCTACATCTACAACTCTCTATGTCTCTACAACTCTCTACACCTCTACATCTCTACCTCTGCATCTACAACTCTGCATCTACAACTCTCTACATCTACAACTCTACAACTCTCTACATCTACAACTCTACATCTACATCTCTGCATCTACATCTCTACATCTACAACTCTACATCTACAACTCTACATCTACAACTCTACAACACTCTACATCTACAACTCTGCATCTACAACTCTACATCTCTGCAACTACAACTCTGCATCTACAACTCTGCATCTACATCTCTACATCTACAACTCTCTACATCTACAACTCTACAACACTCTACATCTACAACTCTACATCTCTACATCTACAACTCTACATCTACAACTCTGCATCTACATCTCTGCATCTACATCTACAACTCTGCATCTACATCTCTACATCTACAACTCTGCATCTACAACTCTACATCTCTACATCTACAACTCTCTACAACTCTACATCTACATCTCTACATCTACAACTCTGCATCTACAACTCTACATCTACATCTCTACAACTCTGCATCTACAACTCTGCATCTACATCTCTACATCTACAACTCTACAACTCTGCATCTACAACTCTACATCTACAACTCTACATCTACAACTCTATATCTCTACATCTACAACTCTACATCTAGAACTCGACATCTACAACTCTCTACATCTACAACTCTACATCTACAACTCTCTACAACTCTACATCTACAACTCTCTACAACTCTACATCTACAACTCTCTACATCTCTACATCTACAACTCTCTACATCTACAACTCTCTACATCACTACATCTACAACTCTCTACAACTCTACATCTCTACATCTACAACTCTACATCTCTACATCTACAACTCTCTACAACTCTACATCTACATCTCTACATCTACAACTCTGCATCTACATCTACAACTCTACATCTACATCTACATCTCTACAAAACTGCATCTACAACTCTGCATCTACAACTCTGCATCTCTACATCTACAACTCTACAACTCTGCATCTACAACTCTACATCTACAACTCTATATCTCTACATCTACAACTCTACATCTACAACTCTCTACAACTCTGCATCTACATCTCTGCATCTACATCTCTGCATCTACATCTCTGCATCTACAACTCTACATCTCTACCTCTGCATCTACATCTCTGCATCTACATCTCTGCATCTACATCTCTGCATCTACAACTCTACATCTCTACCTCTGCATCTACAACTCTGCATCTACAACTCTGCATCTACAACTCTGCATCTCTACATCTACAACTCTACATCTACAACTCTATATCTCTACATCTACAACTCTATCTCTACATCTACAACTCTACATCTACAACTCTCTACAACTCTTCATCTACATCTCTGCATCTACATCTCTGCATCTACATCTCTGCATCTACAACTCTGCATCTACAACTCTCTACATCTAAAACTCCCTACATCTACAACTCTACATCTACAACTCTACATCTACAAATCTACAACTCTCTACATCTCTACATCTACAACTCTACATCTACATCTCTACATCTACAACTCTACATCTACAACTCAACATCTCTACCTCTGCATCTACAACTCTACATCTACAACTCTGCATCTACAACTCTACATCTACAACTCTGCATCTACAACTCTCTACATCTACAACTCTACATCTACAACTCTACATCTACAACTCTCTACATCTACAACTCTACATCTACAAATCTACAACTCTACAACTCTCTACATCTCTACATATACATCTCTACATCTACAACTCTACATCTACAACTCTACATCTCTACAACTCTACATCTACAAATCTCTATATCTCTACATCTACAACTCTACATCTAGAACTCTACATCTACAACTCTCTACATCTACAACTCTACATCTACAACTCTCTACGTCTCTACAACTCTCTACACCTCTACATCTCTACCTCTACATCTACAACTCTACAACTCTCTACATCTACAACTCTACATCTACATCTCTGCATCTACATCTCTACATCTACAACTCTACATCTACAACTCTACAACACTCTACATCTACAACTCTACATCTACAACTCTGCATCTACAACTCTACATCTCTACATCTCTGCATCTACAACTCTGCATCTACAACTCTGCATCTACATCTCTACATCTACAACTCTCTACATCTACAACACTCTACATCTACAACTCTACATCTCTGCATCTACATCTCTGCATCTACAACTCTCTACATCTACAACTCTCTGCATCTACAACTCTCTACATCTACAACTCTCTACAACTCTACATCTACAACTCTCTACAACTCTACATCTACAACTCTCTACATCTCTACAACTCTACAACTCTCTGCATCTACAACTCTCTACATCACTACATCTACAACTCTCTACAACTCTACATCTCTACATCTACAACTCTACATCTACAACTCTCTACAACTCTACATCTACATCTCTACATCTACAACTCTGCATCTACATCTACAACTCTACATCTACATCTACATCTCTACAACTCTGCATCTACAACTCTGCATCTACATCTCTGCATCTACAACTCTACAACTCTGCATCTACAACTCTACATCTACAACTCTATATCTCTACATCTACAACTCTATCTCTACATCTACAACTCTACATCTACAACTCTCTACAACTCTGCATCTACATCTCTGCATCTACAACTCTGCATCTACATCTCTACATCTACAACTCTGCATCTACAACTCTACATCTCTACATCTACAACTCTACATCTACATCTCTACATCTACAACTCTGCATCTACAACTCTACAACACTCTACATCTACAACTCTCTACATCTACAACTCTACAACTCTCTACATCTACAACTCTACATCTACATCTCTGCATCTACATCTCTACATCTACAACTCTACATCTACAACTCTACAACACTCTACATCTACAACTCTACATCTACAACTCTGCATCTACAACTCTACATCTCTGCATCTACAACTCTGCATCTACATCTCTACATCTACAACTCTCTACATCTACAACACTCTACATCTACAACTCTACATCTACAACTCTACATCTACAACTCTACATCTCTGCATCTACATCTCTGCATCTACAACTCTCTACATCTACAACTCTCTGCATCTACAACTCTCTACATCTACAACTCTCTACAACTCTACATCTACAACTCTCTACAACTCTACATCTACAACTCTCTACATCTCTACAACTCTACAACTCTCTGCATCTACAACTCTCTACATCACTACATCTACAACTCTCTACAACTCTACATCTCTACATCTACAACTCTACATCTACAACTCTCTACAACTCTACATCTACATCTCTACATCTACAACTCTGCATCTACATCTACAACTCTACATCTACATCTACATCTCTACAACTCTGCATCTACAACTCTGCATCTACATCTCTGCATCTACAACTCTACAACTCTGCATCTACAACTCTACATCTACAACTCTATATCTCTACATCTACAACTCTATCTCTACATCTACAACTCTACATCTACAACTCTCTACAACTCTGCATCTACATCTCTGCATCTACAACTCTGCATCTACATCTCTACATCTACAACTCTGCATCTACAACTCTACATCTCTACATCTACAACTCTACATCTACATCTCTACATCTACAACTCTGCATCTACAACTCTACAACACTCTACATCTACAACTCTACATCTACAACTCTCTACATCTACAACTCTACAACTCTCTACATCTACAACTCTACATCTACATCTCTGCATCTACATCTCTACATCTACAACTCTACATCTACAACTCTACAACACTCTACATCTACAACTCTACATCTACAACTCTGCATCTACAACTCTACATCTCTGCATCTACAACTCTGCATCTACATCTCTACATCTACAACTCTACAACACTCTACATCTACAACTCTACATCTACAACTCTACATCTACAACTCTACATCTCTGCATCTACAACTCTGCATCTACAACTCTACATCTCTGCATCTACAACTCTGCATCTACAACTCTGCATCTACATCTCTACATCTACAACTCTACAACACTCTACATCTACAACTCTACATCTACAACTCTACATCTACAACTCTACATCTCTGCATCTACAACTCTGCATCTACAACTCTCTATCTCTACATCTACAACTCTATCTCTACATCTACAACTCTACATCTACAACTCTGCATCTACATCTCTGCATCTACATCTCTGCATCTACAACTCTGCATCTACATCTCTACATCTACAACTCTGCATCTACAACTCTACATCTCTACATCTACAACTCTCTACAACTCTACATCTACATCTCTACATCTACAACTCTGCATCTACAACTCTCTACATCTACAACTCTACAACTCTCTACATCTACAACTCTACATCTACATCTCTGCATCTACATCTCTACATCTACAACTCTACATCTACAACTCTACAACACTCTACATCTACAACTCTCTACATCTACAACTCTACAACACTCTACATCTACAACTCTACATCTACAACTCTACATCTACAATTCTACATCTCTGCATCTACAACTCTGCATCTACAACTCTGCATCTACATCTCTGCATCTACATCTCTCTACATCTACAACTCTCTGCATCTACAACTCTCTACATCTACAACTCTCTACAACTCTACATCTACAACTCTCTACAACTCTACATCTACAACTCTCTACATCTCTACATCTACAACTCTCTACATCTACAACTCTCTACATCACTACATCTACAACTCTCTACAACTCTACATCTCTACATCTACAACTCTACATCTCTACATCTACAACTCTCTACAACTCTACATCTACATCTCTACATCTACAACTCTGCATCTACATCTACAACTCTACATCTACATCTCTACAACTCTGCATCTACAACTCTACATCTACAACTCTACATCTCTGCATCTACATCTCTGCATCTACAACTCTCTACATCTACAACTCTCTGCATCTACAACTCTCTACATCTACAACTCTCTACAACTCTACATCTACAACTCTCTACAACTCTACATCTACAACTCTCTACATCTCTACAACTCTACAACTCTCTGCATCTACAACTCTCTACATCACTACATCTACAACTCTCTACAACTCTACATCTCTACATCTACAACTCTACATCTACAACTCTCTACAACTCTACATCTACATCTCTACATCTACAACTCTGCATCTACATCTACAACTCTACATCTACATCTACATCTCTACAACTCTGCATCTACAACTCTGCATCTACATCTCTGCATCTACAACTCTACAACTCTGCATCTACAACTCTACATCTACAACTCTATATCTCTACATCTACAACTCTATCTCTACATCTACAACTCTACATCTACAACTCTCTACAACTCTGCATCTACATCTCTGCATCTACAACTCTGCATCTACATCTCTACATCTACAACTCTGCATCTACAACTCTACATCTCTACATCTACAACTCTACATCTACATCTCTACATCTACAACTCTGCATCTACAACTCTACAACACTCTACATCTACAACTCTACATCTACAACTCTCTACATCTACAACTCTACAACTCTCTACATCTACAACTCTACATCTACATCTCTGCATCTACATCT
Source organism: Gasterosteus aculeatus (assembly GCF_964276395.1). Taxonomy (NCBI): domain Eukaryota; kingdom Metazoa; phylum Chordata; class Actinopteri; order Perciformes; family Gasterosteidae; genus Gasterosteus; species Gasterosteus aculeatus. The sequence continues at coordinate 121,270 of NW_027554881.1, read as the reverse complement.
CTACATCTACAACTCTACATCTACAACTCTACAACACTCTACATCTACAACTCTACATCTACAACTCTGCATCTACAACTCTACATCTCTGCATCTACAACTCTGCATCTACATCTCTACATCTACAACTCTACAACACTCTACATCTACAACTCTACATCTACAACTCTACATCTACAACTCTACATCTCTGCATCTACAACTCTGCATCTACAACTCTACATCTCTGCATCTACAACTCTGCATCTACAACTCTGCATCTACATCTCTACATCTACAACTCTACAACACTCTACATCTACAACTCTACATCTACAACTCTACATCTACAACTCTACATCTCTGCATCTACAACTCTGCATCTACAACTCTCTATCTCTACATCTACAACTCTATCTCTACATCTACAACTCTACATCTACAACTCTGCATCTACATCTCTGCATCTACATCTCTGCATCTACAACTCTGCATCTACATCTCTACATCTACAACTCTGCATCTACAACTCTACATCTCTACATCTACAACTCTCTACAACTCTACATCTACATCTCTACATCTACAACTCTGCATCTACAACTCTCTACATCTACAACTCTACAACTCTCTACATCTACAACTCTACATCTACATCTCTGCATCTACATCTCTACATCTACAACTCTACATCTACAACTCTACAACACTCTACATCTACAACTCTCTACATCTACAACTCTACAACACTCTACATCTACAACTCTACATCTACAACTCTACATCTACAATTCTACATCTCTGCATCTACAACTCTGCATCTACAACTCTGCATCTACATCTCTGCATCTACATCTCTCTACATCTACAACTCTCTGCATCTACAACTCTCTACATCTACAACTCTACATCTACAACTCTCTACAACTCTACATCTACAACTCTCTACAACTCTACATCTACAACTCTCTACATCTCTACATCTACAACTCTCTACATCTACAACTCTCTACATCACTACATCTACAACTCTCTACAACTCTACATCTCTACATCTACAACTCTACATCTCTACATCTACAACTCTCTACAACTCTACATCTACATCTCTACATCTACAACTCTGCATCTACAACTCTCTACATCTACAACTCTACAACTCTCTACATCTACAACTCTACATCTACATCTCTACAACTCTGCATCTACAACTCTGCATCTACAACTCTACAACTCTGCATCTACAACTCTACATCTACAACTCTATATCTCTACATCTACAACTCTATCTCTACATCTACAACTCACTACAACTCTGCATCTACATCTCTGCATCTACATCTCTGCATCTACAACTCTGCATCTACATCTCTACATCTACAACTCTGCATCTACAACTCTACATCTCTACATCTACAACTCTCTACAACTCTACATCTACAACTCTGCATCTACAACTCTACAACACTCTACATCTACAACTCTACATCTACAACTCTGCATCTACAACTCTACATCTCTACATCTACAACTCTGCATCTCTACATCTACAACTCTAAAACTCTGCATCTACATCTCTGCATCTACATCTCTACATCTACAACTCTACATCTACAACTCTACAACACTCTACATCTACAACTCTACATCTACAACTCTGCATCTACAACTCTACATCTCTACATCTCTGCATCTACAACTCTGCATCTACAACTCTGCATCTACATCTCTACATCTACAACTCTCTACATCTACAACTCTACAACACTCTACATCTACAACTCTACATCTACAACTCTACATCTACAACTCTACATCTCTGCATCTACAACTCTGCATCTACAACTCTGCATCTACATCTCTGCATCTACAACTCTCTACATCTACAACTCTCTGCATCTACAACTCTCTACATCTACAACTCTACATCTACAACTCTCTACAACTCTACATCTACAACTCTCTACAACTCTACATCTACAACTCTCTACATCTCTACATCTACAACTCTCTACATCTACAACTCTGCATCTACATCTACAACTCTACATCTACATCTACATCTCTACAACTCTGCATCTACAACTCTTCATCTACATCTCTGCATCTACAACTCTACAACTCTACATCTACAACTCTATATCTCTACATCTACAACTCTATCTCTACATCTACAACTCTACATCTACAACTCTCTACAACTCTGCATCTACATCTCTGCATCTACATCTCTGCATCTACAACTCTGCATCTACATCTCTACATCTACAACTCTGCATCTACAACTCTACATCTCTACATCTACAACTCTCTACAACTCTACATCTACATCTCTACATCTACAACTCTGCATCTACAACTCTACATCTACATCTCTACAACTCTGCATCTACAACTCTGGATCTACATCTCTACATCTACAACTCTACATCTCTGCATCTACAACTCTATATCTCTACATCTACAACTCTATCTCTACATCTACAACTCTCTACAACTCTGCATCTACATCTCTGCATCTACATCTCTGCATCTACAACTCTGCATCTACATCTCTACATCTACAACTCTGCATCTACAACTCTACAACTCTACTTCTACAACTCTCTACAACTCTGCATCTACATCTCTGCATCTATATCTCTACATCTACAACTCTATCTCTACATCTACAACTCTACATCTACAACTCTCTACAACTCTGCATCTACATCTCTGCATCTACATCTCTGCATCTACAACTCTGCATCTACATCTCTACATCTACAACTCTGCATCTACAACTCTACAACTCTGCATCTACAACTCTGCATCTCTACATCTACAACTCTGCATCTCTACATCTACAACTCTACAACTCTGCATCTACAACTCTAAAACTCTGCATCTACAACTCTACATCTACAACTCTATATCTCTACATCTACAACTCTATATCTCTACATCTACAACTCTACATCTACAACTCTATCTCTACATCTACAACTCTCTACATCTCTACAACTCTGCATCTACATCTCTGCATCTACATCTCTGCATCTACATCTGCAACTCTGCATCTACAACTCTACAACTCTGCATCTACATCTACAACTCTCTACATCTACAACTCTACAACACTCTACATCTACAACTCTACATCTACAACTCTACATCTCTGCATCTACAACTCTGCATCTACAACTCTGCATCTACATCTCTGCATCTACAACTCTCTACATCTACAACTCTCTGCATCTACAACTCTCTACATCTACAACTATCTACAACTCTACATCTACAACTCTCTACAACTCTACATCTAAAACTCTCTACATCTCTACATCTACAACTCTCTACATCTACGACTCTCTACATCACTACATCTACAACTCTCTACAACTCTACATCTCTACATCTACAACTCTACATTTCTACATCTACAACTCTCTACAACTCTACATCTACATCTCTACATCTACAACTCTGCATCTACATCTACAACTCTACATCTACATATACATCTCTACAACTCTGCATCTACAACTCTGCATCTACAACTCTGCATCTACAACTCTACAACTCTGCATCTACAACTCTACATCTACAACTCTATATCTCTACATCTACAACTCTATCTCTACATCTACAACTCTAAATCTACAACTCTCTACAACTCTGCATCTACATCTCTGCATCTACATCTCTGCATCTACAACTCTGCATCTACATCTCTACATCTACAACTCTGCATCTACAACTCTACATCTCTACATCTACAACTCTACAACTCTCTACAACTCTACATCTACAACTCTACATCTACAAATCTACAACTCTCTACATCTCTACATCTACAACTCTACATCTACATCTCTACATCTACAAATCTACATCTACAACTCTACATCTCTACCTCTGCATCTACAACTCTACATCTACAACTCTGCATCTACAACTCTACATCTACAACTCTGCATCTACAACTCTCTACATCTACAACTCTACATCTACAACTCCCTACATCTACAACTCTACATCTACAAATCTACAACTCTACAACTCTCTACATCTCTACATATACATCTCTACATCTACAACTCTACATCTACAACTCTACATCTCTACAACTCTACATCTACAACTCTCTATATCTCTACATCTACAACTCTACATCTACAACTCTACATCTACAACTCTCTGCATCTACAACTCTACATCTACAACTCTATATCTCTACATCTACAACTCTACATCTACAACTCTATCTCTACATCTACAACTCTACATCTACAACTCTCTACATCTCTACAAGTCTGCATCTACATCTCTGCATCTACATCTCTGCATCTACATCTCTGCATCTACAACTCTACATCTACATCTACATCTCTACAACTCTGCATCTACAACTCTGCATCTACAACTCTGCATCTCTACATCTACAACTCTACAACTCTGCATCTACAACTCTACATCTACAACTCTATATCTCTACATCTACAACTCTATCTCTACATCTACAACTCTGCATCTACATCTCTGCATCTACATCTCTGCATCTACAACTCTGCATCTACATCTCTACATCTACAACTCTCTACATCTCTACATCTACAACTCTGCATCTACATCTCTGCATCTACAACTCTCTACATCTACAACTCTCTGCATCTACAACTCTCTACATCTACAACTCTACATCTACAACTCTCTACAACTCTACATCTACAATTCTCTACATCTACAACTCTCTACATCACTACATCTACAACTCTCTACAACTCTACATCTCTACATCTACAACTCTCTACAACTCTACATCTACATCTCTACATCTACAACTCTGCATCTACATCTACAACTCTACATCTACATCTCTACAACTCTGCATCTACAATTCTACATCTACATCTCTACAACTATGCATCTACAACTCTGGATCTACATCTCTACATCTACAACTCTACAACTCTGCATCTACAACTCTACATCTACAACTCTGCATCTACAACTCTACAACTCTGCATCTACAACTCTGCATCTACATCTCTACATCTACAACTCTCTACATCTACAAATCTACAACACTCTACATCTACAACTCTACATCTCTGCATCTACAACTCTGCATCTACAACTCTGCATCTACATCTCTACATCTACAACTCTCTACATCTACAACTCTCTGCATCTACAACTCTCTACATCTACAACTCTACATCTACAACTCTCTACATCTCTACATCTACAACTCTCTACATCTACAACTCTCTACATCACTACATCTACAACTCTCTACAACTCTACATCTACATCTCTACATCTACAACTCTGCATCTACAACTCTACATCTACATCTACATCTCTACAACTCTGCATCTACAACTCTGCATCTACAACTCTGCATCTCTACATCTACAACTCTACAACTCTGCATCTACAACTCTACATCTACAACTCTATATCTCTACATCTACAACTCTATCTCTACATCTACAACTCTACATCTACAACTCTCTACAACTCTGCATCTACAACTCTGCATCTACAACTCTGCATCTACAACTCTGCATCTCTACATCTACAACTCTACATCTACAACTCTACATCTACAACTCTATATCTCTACATCTACAACTCTATCTCTACATCTACAACTCTACATCTACAACTCTCTACAACTCTGCATCTACATCTCTGCATCTACATCTCTGCATCTACAACTCTGCATCTACAACTCTCTACATCTAAAACTCCCTACATCTACAACTCTACATCTACAACTCTACATCTACGAATCTACAACTCTCTACATCTCTACATCTACAACTCTACATCTACATCTCTACATCTACAACTCTACATCTCTACCTCTGCATCTACAACTCTACATCTACAACTCTGCATCTACAACTCTACATCTACAACTCTGCATCTACAACTCTCTACATCTACAACTCTACATCTACAACTCTCTACATCTACAACTCTACATCTACAAATCTACAACTCTACAACTCTCTACATCTCTACATATACATCTCTACATCTACAACTCTACATCTACAACTCTACATCTCTACAACTCTACATCTACAACTCTCTATATCTCTACATCTACAACTCTACATCTAGAACTCTACATCTACAACTCTCTACATCTACAACTCTCTACGTCTCTACAACTCTCTACACCTCTACATCTCTACCTCTGCATCTACAACTCTGCATCTACAACTCTCTACATCTACAACTCTACAACTCTCTACATCTACAACTCTACATCTACATCTCTGCATCTACATCTCTACATCTACAACTCTACATATACAACTCTACAACACTCTACATCTACAACTCTACATCTACAACTCTGCATCTACAACTCTACATCTCTACATCTCTGCATCTACAACTCTGCATCTCTACATCTACAACTCTACAACTCTGCATCTACAACTCTACATCTACAACTCTATATCTCTACATCTACAACTCTACATCTACAACTCTATCTCTACATCTACAACTCTACATCTACAACTCTCTACATCTCTACAACTCTGCATCTACAACTCTGCATCTACATCTCTACATCTACAACTCTCTACATCTACAACTCTACAACACTCTACATCTACAACTCTACATCTCTGCATCTACAACTCTGCATCTACATCTCTGCATCTACAACTCTCTACATCTACAACTCTCTGCATCTACAACTCTCTACATCTACAACTCTACATCTACAACTCTCTACAACTCTACATCTACAACTCTCTACAACTCTACATCTACAACTCTCTACATCTCTACATCTACAACTCTCTACATCTACAACTCTCTACATCACTACATCTACAACTCTCTACAACTCTACATCTACATCTCTACATCTACAACTCTGCATCTACATCTACAACACTACATCTACATCTACATCTCTACAACTCTGCATCTACAACTCTGCATCTACAACTCTGCATCTCTACATCTACAACTCTACAACTCTGCATCTACAACTCTACATCTACAACTCTATATCTCTACATCTACAACTCTATCTCTACATCTACAACTCTACATCTACAACTCTCTACAACTCTGCATCTACAACTCTGCATCTACAACTCTGCATCTACAACTCTGCATCTCTACATCTACAACTCTACATCTACAACTCTACATCTACAACTCTATATCTCTACATCTACAACTCTATCTCTACATCTACAACTCTACATCTACAACTCTCTACAACTCTGCATCTACATCTCTGCATCTACATCTCTGCATCTACATCTCTGCATCTACAACTCTGCATCTACAACTCTCTACATCTAAAACTCCCTACATCTACATCTCTACATCTACAACTCTACATCTACAAATCTACAACTCTCTACATCTCTACATCTACAACTCTACATCTACATCTCTACATCTACAACTCTACATCTCTACCTCTGCATCTACAACTCTACATCTACAACTCTGCATCTACAACTCTACATCTACAACTCTGCATCTACAACTCTCTACATCTACAACTCTACATCTACAAATCTACAACTCTACAACTCTCTACATCTCTACATATACATCTCTACATCTACAACTCTACATCTACAACTCTACATCTCTACAACTCTACATCTACAACTCTCTATATCTCTACATCTACAACTCTACATCTACAACTCTACATCTACAACTCTCTACATCTACAACTCTACATCTACAACTCTCTACGTCTCTACAACTCTATACACCTCTACATCTCTACCTCTGCATCTACAACTCTGCATCTACAACTCTCTACATCTACAACTCTACAACTCTCTACATCTACAACTCTACATCTACATCTCTGCATCTACATCTCTACATCTACAACTCTACATCTACAACTCTACAACACTCTACATCTACAACTCTACATCTACAACTCTGCATCTACAACTCTGCATCTCTACATCTACAACTCTACAACTCTGCATCTACAACTCTACATCTACAACTCTATATCTCTACATCTACAACTCTACATCTACAACTCTATCTCTACATCTACAACTCTACATCTACAACTCTCTACATCTCTACAACTCTGCATCTACAACTCTGCATCTACATCTCTACATCTACAACTCTCTACATCTACAACTCTACAACACTCTACATCTACAACTCTACATCTCTGCATCTACAACTCTCTACATCTACAACTCTCTGCATCTACAACTCTCTACATCTACAACTCTACATCTACAACTCTCTACAACTCTACATCTACAACTCTCTACAACTCTACATCTACAACTCTCTACATCTCTACATCTACAACTCTCTAAATCTACAACTCTCTACATCACTACATCTACAACTCTCTACAACTCTACATCTACATCTCTACATCTACAACTCTGCATCTACATCTACAACTCTACATCTACATCTACATCTCTACAACTCTGCATCTACAACTCTGCATCTACAACTCTGCATCTCTACATCTACAACTCTACAACTCTGCATCTACAACTCTACATCTACAACTCTATATCTCTACATCTACAACTCTATCTCTACATCTACAACTCTACATCTACAACTCTACATCTACAACTCTATATCTCTACATCTACAACTCTATCTCTACATCTACAACTCTACATCTACAACTCTCTACAACTCTGCATCTACATCTCTGCATCTACATCTCTGCATCTACATCTCTGCATCTACAACTCTGCATCTACAACTCTCTACATCTAAAACTCCCTACATCTACAACTCTACATCTACAACTCTACATCTACAAATCTACAACTATCTACATCTCTACATCTACAACTCTACATCTACATCTCTACATCTACAACTCTACCTCTGCATCTACAACTCTACATCTACAACTCTGCATCTACAACTCTACATCTACAACTCTGCATCTACAACTCTCTACATCTACAACTCTACATCTACAACTCTACATCTACAACTCTCTACATCTACAACTCTACATCTACAAATCTACAACTCTACAACTCTCTACATCTCTACATATACATCTCTACATCTACAACTCTACATCTACAACTCTACATCTCTACAACTCTACATCTACAACTCTCTATATCTCTACATCTACAACTCTACATCTAGAACTCTCCATCTACAACTCTCTACATCTACAACTCTACATCTACAACTCTCTACGTCTCTACAACTCTCTACACCTCTACATCTCTACCTCTGCATCTACAACTCTGCATCTACAACTCTCTACATCTACAACTCTACAACTCTCTACATCTACAGCTCTACATCTACATCTCTGCATCTACATCTCTACATCTACAACTCTACATCTACAACTCTACAACACTCTACATCTACAACTCTACATCTACAACTCTGCATCTACAACTCTACATCTCTACATCTCTGCATCTACAACTCTGCATCTACAACTCTGCATCTACATCTCTACATCTACAACTCTCTACATCTACAACTCTGCATCTACAACTCTACATCTCTACATCTCTGCATCTACAACTCTGCATCTACAACTCTGCATCTACATCTCTACATCTACAACTCTACATCTACAACTCTACATATACAACTCTACATCTCTGCATCTACAACTCTGCATCTACAACTCTGCATCTACATCTCTGCATCTACAACTCTCTACATCTACAACTCTCTGCATCTACAACTCTCTACATCTACAACTCTACATCTACAACTCTCTACAACTCTACATCTACAACTCTCTACAACTCTACATCTACAACTCTCTACATCTCTACAACTCTACAACTCTCTGCATCTACAACTCTCTACATCACTACATCTACAACTCTCTACAACTCTACATCTCTACATCTACAACTCTACATCTACAACTCTCTACAACTCTACATCTACATCTCTACATCTACAACTCTGCATCTACATCTACAACTCTACATCTACATCTCTACAACTCTGCATCTACAACTCTGCATCTACATCTCTGCATCTACAACTCTACAACTCTGCATCTACAACTCTACATCTACAACTCTATATCTCTACATCTACAACTCTATCTCTATATCTACAACTCTACATCTACAACTCTCTACAACTCTGCATCTACATCTCTGCATCTACATCTCTGCATCTACAACTCTGCATCTACATCTCTACATCTACAACTCTGCATCTACAACTCTACATCTCTACATCTACAACTCTACATCTACATCTCTACATCTACAACTCTGCATCTACAATTCTACAACACTCTACATCTACAACTCTACATCTACAACTCTCTACATCTACAACTCTACAACTCTCTACATCTACAACTCTACATCTACATCTCTGCATCTACATCTCTACATCTACAACTCTACATCTACAACTCTACAACACTCTACATCTACAACTCTACATCTACAACTCTGCATCTACAACTCTACATCTCTACATCTCTGCATCTACAACTCTGCATCTACATCTCTACATCTACAACTCTCTACATCTACAACTCTACAACACTCTACATCTACAACTCTACATCTACAACTCTACATCTACAACTCTACATCTCTGCATCTACAACTCTGCATCTACAACTCTATATCTCTACATCTACAACTCTATCTCTACATCTACAACTCTACATCTACAACTCTGCATCTACATCTCTGCATCTACATCTCTGCATCTACAACTCTGCATCTACATCTCTACATCTACAACTCTACATCTCTACATCTACAACTCTCTACAACTCTACATCTACATCTCTACATCTACAACTCTGCATCTACAACTCTCTACATCTACAACTCTACAACTCTCTACATCTACAACTCTACATCTACATCTCTGCATCTACATCTCTACATCTACAACTCTACAACACTCTACATCTACAACTCTCTACATCTACAACTCTACAACACTCTACATCTACAACTCTACATCTCTGCATCTACAACTCTGCATCTACAACTCTGCATCTACATCTCTGCATCTACATCTCTGCATCTACATCTCTCTACATCTACAACTCTCTGCATCTACAACTCTCTACATCTACAACTCTCTACATCTCTACAACTCTGCATCTACATCTCTGCATCTACATCTCTACATCTACAACTCTGCATCTACAACTCTGCAACTCTGCATCTACAACTCTGCATCTACATCTCTACATCTACAACTCTCTACATCTACAACTCTACAACACTCTACATCTACAACTCTACATCTACAACTCTACATCTCTGCATCTACAACTCTGCATCTACAACTCTCCATCTACATCTCTGCATCTACAACTCTCTACATCTACAACTCTCTGCATCTACAACTCTCTACATCTACAACTCTACATCTACAACTCTCTACAACTCTACATCTACAACTCTCTACAACTCTACATCTACAACTCTCTACATCTCTACATCTACAACTCTCTACATCTACAACGCTCGACATCACTACATCTACAACTCTCTACAACTCTACATCTCTACATCTACAACTCTACATCTCTACATCTACAACTCTCTACAACTCTACATCTACATCTCTACATCTACAACTCTGCATCTACATCTACAACTCTACATCTACATCTCTACAACTCTGCATCTACAACTCTACAACTCTGCATCTACAACTCTACATCTACAACTCTCTACAACTCTGCATCTACATCTCTGCATCTACATCTCTGCATCTACAACTCTCTACATCTAAAACTCTCTACATCTACAACTCTGCATCTACAACTCTACATCTACAACTCTATATCTCTACATCTACAACTCTATCTCTACATCTACAACTCTACATCTACAGCTCTCGACAACTCTGCATCTACATCTCTGCTTCTACATCTCTACATCTACAACTCTACATCTACATCTCTACATCTACAACTCTACATCTCTACCTCTGCATCTACAACTCTACATCTACAACTCTGCATCTACAACTCTGCATCTACAACTCTCTACATCTACAACTCTACATCTACAACTCTACATCTACAACTCTCTACATCTACAACTCTACATCTACAAATCTACAACTCTCTACATCTCTACATATACATCTCTACATCTACAACTCTACATCTACAACTCTACATCTCTACAACTCTACATCTACAACTCTCTATATCTCTACATCTACAACTCTACATCTAGAACTCTACATCTACAACTCTCTACATCTACAACTCTCTACATCTACAACTCTACATCTACAACTCTCTACGTCTCTACAACTCTCTACACCTCTACATCTCTACCTCTGCATCTACAACTCTGCATCTACAACTCTCTACATCTACAACTCTACAACTCTCTACATCTACAACTCTGCATCTACATCTCTACATCTACAACTCTACATCTACAACTCTACAATATTCTACATCTACAACTCTACATCTACAACCCTGCATCTACAACTCTACATCTCTACATCTCTACATCTAAAACTCTCTACATCTACAACTCTACAACACTCTACATCTACAACTCTACATCTACAACTCTACATCTACAACTCTCTACAACTCTGCATCTACATCTCTGCATCTACATCTCTGCATCTACAACTCTGCATCTACATCTCTACATCTACAACTCTGCATCTACAACTCTACATCTCTACATCTACAACTCTACATCTACATCTCTACATCTACAACTCTGCATCTACAACTCTACAACACTCTACATCTACAACTCTACATCTACAACTCTCTACATCTACAACTCTACAACTCTCTACATCTACAACTCTACATCTACATCTCTGCATCTACATCTCTACATCTACAACTCTACATCTACAACTCTACAACACTCTACATCTACAACTCTACATCTACAACTCTGCATCTACAACTCTGCATCTACAACTCTACATCTACAACTCTCTACAACTCTGCATCTACATCTCTGCATCTACATCTCTGCATCTACAACTCTCTACATCTAAAACTCTCTACATCTACAACTCTGCATCTACAACTCTACATCTACAACTCTATATCTCTACATCTACAACTCTATCTCTACATCTACAACTCTACATCTACAGCTCTCGACAACTCTGCATCTACATCTCTGCTTCTACATCTCTACATCTACAACTCTACATCTACATCTCTACATCTACAACTCTACATCTCTACCTCTGCATCTACAACTCTACATCTACAACTCTGCATCTACAACTCTGCATCTACAACTCTCTACATCTACAACTCTACATCTACAACTCTACATCTACAACTCTCTACATCTACAACTCTACATCTACAAATCTACAACTCTCTACATCTCTACATATACATCTCTACATCTACAACTCTACATCTACAACTCTACATCTCTACAACTCTACATCTACAACTCTCTATATCTCTACATCTACAACTCTACATCTAGAACTCTACATCTACAACTCTCTACATCTACAACTCTCTACATCTACAACTCTACATCTACAACTCTCTACGTCTCTACAACTCTCTACACCTCTACATCTCTACCTCTGCATCTACAACTCTGCATCTACAACTCTCTACATCTACAACTCTACAACTCTCTACATCTACAACTCTGCATCTACATCTCTACATCTACAACTCTACATCTACAACTCTACAATATTCTACATCTACAACTCTACATCTACAACCCTGCATCTACAACTCTACATCTCTACATCTCTACATCTAAAACTCTCTACATCTACAACTCTACAACACTCTACATCTACAACTCTACATCTACAACTCTACATCTACAACTCTCTACAACTCTGCATCTACATCTCTGCATCTACATCTCTGCATCTACAACTCTGCATCTACATCTCTACATCTACAACTCTGCATCTACAACTCTACATCTCTACATCTACAACTCTACATCTACATCTCTACATCTACAACTCTGCATCTACAACTCTACAACACTCTACATCTACAACTCTACATCTACAACTCTCTACATCTACAACTCTACAACTCTCTACATCTACAACTCTACATCTACATCTCTGCATCTACATCTCTACATCTACAACTCTACATCTACAACTCTACAACACTCTACATCTACAACTCTACATCTACAACTCTGCATCTACAACTCTACATCTCTACATCTCTGCATCTACAACTCTGCATCTACAACTCTGCATCTACATCTCTACATCTACAACTCTCTACATCTACAACTCTACAACACTCTACATCTACAACTCTACATCTACAACTCTACATCTACAACTCTACATCTCTGCATCTACAACTCTGCATCTACAACTCTATATCTCTACATCTACAACTCTATCTCTACATCTACAACTCTACATCTACAACTCTGCATCTACATCTCTGCATCTACATCTCTGCATCTACAACTCTGCATCTACATCTCTACATCTACAACTCTACATCTCTACATCTACAACTCTCTACAACTCTACATCTACATCTCTACATCTACAACTCTGCATCTACAACTCTCTACATCTACAACTCTACAACTCTCTACATCTACAACTCTACATCTACATCTCTGCATCTACATCTCTACATCTACAACTCTACAACACTCTACATCTACAACTCTCTACATCTACAACTCTACAACACTCTACATCTACAACTCTACATCTACAACTCTCTACATCTACAACTCTACAACTCTCTACATCTACAACTCTACATCTACATCTCTGCATCTACATCTCTACATCTACAACTCTACATCTACAACTCTACAACACTCTACATCTACAACTCTACATCTACAACTCTACATCTACAACTCTACATCTCTGCATCTACAACTCTACAACACTCTACATCTACAACTCTACATCTACAACTCTCTACATCTCTACAACTCTCTACATCTACAACTCTACATCTACATCTCTGCATCTACATCTCTACATCTACAACTCTACATCTACAACTCTACAACACTCTACATCTACAACTCTACATCTACAACTCTGCATCTACAACTCTACATCTCTACATCTCTGCATCTACAACTCTGCATCTACAACTCTGCATCTACATCTCTACATCTACAACTCTCTACATCTACAACTCTACAACACTCTACATCTACAACTCTACATCTACAACTCTACATCTACAACTCTACATCTCTGCATCTACAACTCTGCATCTACAACTCTATATCTCTACATCTACAACTCTATCTCTACATCTACAACTCTACATCTACAACTCTGCATCTACATCTCTGCATCTACATCTCTGCATCTACAACTCTGCATCTACATCTCTACATCTACAACTCTACATCTCTACATCTACAACTCTCTACAACTCTACATCTACATCTCTACATCTACAACTCTGCATCTACAACTCTCTACATCTACAACTCTACAACTCTCTACATCTACAACTCTACATCTACATCTCTGCATCTACATCTCTACATCTACAACTCTACAACACTCTACATCTACAACTCTCTACATCTACAACTCTACAACACTCTACATCTACAACTCTACATCTCTGCATCTACAACTCTGCATCTACAACTCTGCATCTACATCTCTGCATCTACATCTCTCTACATCTACAACTCTCTGCATCTACAACTCTCTACATCTACAACTCTCTACATCTCTACAACTCTGCATCTACATCTCTGCATCTACATCTCTACATCTACAACTCTGCATCTACAACTCTACAACTCTGCATCTACAACTCTGCATCTACATCTCTACATCTACAACTCTCTACATCTACAACTCTACAACACTCTACATCTACAACTCTACATCTACAACTCTACATCTCTGCATCTACAACTCTGCATCTACAACTCTCCATCTACATCTCTGCATCTACAACTCTCTACATCTACAACTCTCTGCATCTACAACTCTCTACATCTACAACTCTACATCTACAACTCTCTACAACTCTACATCTACAACTCTCTACAACTCTACATCTACAACTCTCTACATCTCTACATCTACAACTCTCTACATCTACAACGCTCTACATCACTACATCTACAACTCTCTACAACTCTACATCTCTACATCTACAACTCTACATCTCTACATCTACAACTCTCTACAACTCTACATCTACATCTCTACATCTACAACTCTGCATCTACATCTACAACTCTACATCTACATCTCTACAACTCTGCATCTACAACTCTGCATCTACAACTCTACATCTACAACTCTCTACAACTCTGCATCTACATCTCTGCATCTACATCTCTGCATCTACAACTCTCTACATCTAAAACTCTCTACATCTACAACTCTGCATCTACAACTCTACATCTACAACTCTATATCTCTACATCTACAACTCTATCTCTACATCTACAACTCTACATCTACAGCTCTCGACAACTCTGCATCTACATCTCTGCTTCTACATCTCTACATCTACAACTCTACATCTACATCTCTACATCTACAACTCTACATCTCTACCTCTGCATCTACAACTCTACATCTACAACTCTGCATCGACAACTCTGCATCTACAACTCTCTACATCTACAACTCTCTGCATCTACAACTCTCTACATCTACAACTCTCTACATCTCTACAACTCTGCATCTACATCTCTGCATCTACATCTCTACATCTACAACTCTGCATCTACAACTCTACAACTCTGCATCTACAACTCTGCATCTACATCTCTACATCTACAACTCTCTACATCTACAACTCTACAACACTCTACATCTACAACTCTACATCTACAACTCTACATCTCTGCATCTACAACTCTACATCTACAACTCTCCATCTACATCTCTGCATCTACAACTCTCTACATCTACAACTCTCTGCATCTACAACTCTCTACATCTACAACTCTACATCTACAACTCTCTACAACTCTACATCTACAACTCTCTACAACTCTACATCTACAACTCTCTACATCTCTACATCTACAACTCTCTACATCTACAACGCTCTACATCACTACATCTACAACTCTCTACAACTCTACATCTCTACATCTACAACTCTACATCTCTACATCTACAACTCTCTACAACTCTACATCTACATCTCTACATCTACAACTCTGCATCTACATCAACAACTCTACATCTACATCTCTACAACTCTGCATCTACAACTCTGCATCTACAACTCTACATCTACAACTCTCTACAACTCTGCATCTACATCTCTGCATCTACATCTCTGCATCTACAACTCTCTACATCTAAAACTCTCTACATCTACAACTCTGCATCTACAACTCTACATCTACAACTCTATATCTCTACATCTACAACTCTATCTCTACATCTACAACTCTACATCTACAGCTCTCGACAACTCTGCATCTACATCTCTGCTTCTACATCTCTACATCTACAACTCTACATCTACATCTCTACATCTACAACTCTACATCTCTACCTCTGCATCTACACCTCTACATCTACAACTCTGCATCTACAACTCTGCATCTACAACTCTCTACATCTACAACTCTACATCTACAACTCTACATCTACAACTCTCTACATCTACAACTCTACATCTACAAATCTACAACTCTACAACTCTCTACATCTCTACATATACATCTCTACATCTACAACTCTACATCTACAACTCTACATCTCTACAACTCTACATCTACAACTCTCTATATCTCTACATCTACAACTCTACATCTAGAACTCTACATCTACAACTCTCTACATCTACAACTCTACATCTACAACTCTCTACGTCTCTACAACTCTCTACACCTCTACATCTCTACCTCTGCATCTACAACTCTGCATCTACAACTCTCTACATCTACAACTCTACAACTCTCTACATCTACAACTCTGCATCTACATCTCTACATCTACAACTCTACATCTACAACTCTACAATATTCTACATCTACAACTCTACATCTACAACTCTGCATCTACAACTCTACATCTCTACATCTCTACATCTACAACTCTCTACATCTACAACTCTACAACACTCTACATCTACAACTCTACATCTACAACTCTACATCTACAACTCTACATCTCTGCATCTACAACTCTGCATCTACAACTCTGCATCTACAACTCTGCATCTACATCTCTGCATCTACAACTCTCTACATCTACAACTCTCTGCATCTACAACTCTCTACATCTACAACTCTACATCTACAACTCTCTACAACTCTACATCTACAACTCTCTACAACTCTACATCTACAACTCTCTACATCTCTACATCTACAACTCTCTACATCACTACATCTACAACTCTCTACAACTCTACATCTCTACATCTACAACTCTACATCTCTATATCTACAACTCTCTACAACTCTACATCTGCATCTCTACATCTACAACTCTGCATCTACATCTACAACTCTACATCTACATCTCTACAACTCTGCATCTACAACTCTGCATTTACAACTCTGCATCTCTACATCTACAACTCTACAACTCTGCATCTACAACTCTACATCTACAACTCTATATCTCTACATCTACAACTCTACATCTACAACTCTCTACAACTCTGCATCTACATCTCTGCATCTACATCTCTGCATCTACAACTCTGCATCTACAACTCTACATCTACAACTCTGCATCTACAACTCTCTACATCTACAACTCTACATCTACAACTCTACATCTACAAATCTACAACTCTACAACTCTCTACATCTCTACGTATACATCTCTACATCTACAACTCTACATCTACAACTCTACATCTACAACTCTACATCTCTACCTCTGCATCTACAACTCTGCATCTACAACTCTACATCTACAACTCTGCATCTACAACTCTCTACATCTACAACTCTACATCTACAACTCTACATCTACAAATCTACAACTCTACAACTCTCTACATCTCTACATATACATCTCTACATCTACAACTCTACATCTACAACTCTACATCTCTACAACTCTACATCTACAACTCTCTATATCTCTACATCTACAACTCTACATCTCTGCATCTACAACTCTGCATCTACAACTCTGCATCTACATCTCTGCATCTACAACTCTCTACATCTACAACTCTCTGCATCTACAACTCTCTACATCTACAACTCTACATCTACAACTCTCTACAACTCTACATCTACAATTCTCTACATCTACAACTCTCTACATCACTACATCTACAACTCTCTACAACTCTACATCTCTACATCTACAACTCTCTACAACTCTACATCTACATCTCTACATCTACAACTCTGCATCTACATCTACAACTCTACATCTACATCTACATCTCTACAACTCTGCATCTACAATTCTACATCTACATCTCTACAACTCTGCATCTACAACTCTGGATCTACATCTCTACATCTACAACTCTACAACTCTGCATCTACAACTCTACATCTACAACTCTATATCTCTACATCTACAACTCTATCTCTACATCTACAACTCTACATCTACAACTCTCTACAACTCTGAATCTACATCTCTGCATCTACATCTCTGCATCTACAACTCTGCATCTACATCTCTACATCTACAACTCTGCATCTACAACTCTACAACTCTGCATCTACAACTCTGCATCTCTACATCTACAACTCTGCATCTCTACATCTACAACTCTACAACTCTGCATCTACAACTCTACATCTACAACTCTATATCTCTACATCTACAACTCTACATCTACAACTCTATATCTCTACATCTACAACTCTATATCTCTACATCTACAACCCTACATCTACAACTCTATCTCTACATCTACAACTCTCTACATCTCTACAACTCTGCATCTACATCTCTGCATCTACATCTCTGCATCTACATCTCTGCATCTACATCTCTACATCTACAACTCTGCATCTACAACTCTACAACTCTGCATCTACAACTCTGCATCTACATATCTACATCTACAACTCTCTACATCTACAAATCTACAACACTCTACATCTACAACTCTACATCTACAACTCTACATCTCTGCATCTACAACTCTGCATCTACAACTCTGCATCTACATCTCTACATCTACAACTCTCTACATCTACAACTCTCTGCATCTACAACTCTCTACATCTACAACTCTACATCTACAACTCTCTACATCTCTACATCTACAACTCTCTACATCACTACATCTACAACTCTCTACAACTCTACATCTACATCTCTACATCTACAACTCTGCATCTACATCTACAACTCTACATCTACATCTACATCTCTACAACTCTGCATCTACAACTCTGCATCTACAACTCTGCATCTCTACATCTACAACTCTACAACTCTGCATCTACAACTCTACATCTACAACTCTATATCTCTACATCTACAACTCTATCTCTACATCTACAACTCTACATCTACAACTCTCTACAACTCTGCATCTACAACTCTGCATCTACAACTCTGCATCTCTACATCTACAACTCTACATCTACAACTCTATATCTCTACATCTACAACTCTATCTCTACATCTACAACTCTACATCTACAACTCTCTACAACTCTGCATCTACATCTCTGCATCTACATCTCTGCATCTACATCTCTGCATCTACAACTCTGCATCTACAACTCTCTACATCTAAAACTCCCTACATCTACAACTCTACATCTACAACTCTACATCTACAAATCTACAACTCTCTACATCTCTACATCTACAACTCTACATCTACATCTCTACATCTACAACTCTACATCTCTACCTCTGCATCTACAACTCTACATCTACAACTCTGCATCTACAACTCTACATCTACAACTCTGCATCTACAACTCTCTACATCTACAACTCTACATCTACAACTCTCTACATCTACAACTCTACATCTACAAATCTACAACTCTACAACTCTCTACATCTCTACATATACATCTCTACATCTACAACTCTACATCTACAACTCTACATCTCTACAACTCTACATCTACAACTCTACATCTAGAACTCTACATCTACAACTCTCTACATCTACAACTCTCTACGTCTCTACAACTCTCTACACCTCTACATCTCTACCTCTGCATCTACAACTCTGCATCTACAACTCTCTACATCTACAACTCTACAACTCTCTACATCTACAACTCTAGATCTACATCTCTGCATCTACATCTCTACATCTACAACTCTACATCTACAACTCTACAACACTCTACATCTACAACTCTACATCTACAACTCTGCATCTACAACTCTACATCTCTACATCTCTGCATCTACAACTCTGCATCTCTACATCTACAACTCTACAACTCTGCATCTACATCTCTGCATCTACAACTCTCTACATCTACAACTCTCTGCATCTACAACTCTCTACATCTACAACTCTACATCTACAACTCTCTACAACTCTACATCTACAACTCTCTACAACTCTACATCTACAACTCTCTACATCTCTACATCTACAACTCTCTACATCTACAACTCTCTACATCACTACATCTACAACTCTCTACAACTCTACATCTACATCTCTACATCTACAACTCTGCATCTACATCTACAACTCTACATCTACATCTACATCTCTACAACTCTGCATCTACAACTCTGCATCTACAACTCTGCATCTCTACATCTACAACTCTACAACTCTGCATCTACAACTCTACATCTACAACTCTATATCTCTACATCTACAACTCTATCTCTACATCTACAACTCTACATCTACAACTCTCTACAACTCTGCATCTACAACTCTGCATCTACAACTCTGCATCTCTACATCTACAACTCTACATCTACAACTCTACATCTACAACTCTATATCTCTACATCTACAACTCTATCTCTACATCTACAACTCTACATCTACAACTCTCTACAACTCTGCATCTACATCTCTGCATCTACATCTCTGCATCTACAACTCTGCATCTACAACTCTGCATCTACAACTCTCTACATCTAAAACTCCCTACATCTACAACTCTACATCTACAACTCTACATCTACAAATCTACAACTCTCTACATCTCTACATCTACAACTCTACATCTACATCTCTACATCTACAACTCTACATCTCTACCTCTGCATCTACAACTCTACATCTACAACTCTGCATCTACAACTCTACATCTACAACTCTGCATCTACAACTCTCTACATCTACAACTCTACATCTACAACTCTACATCTACAACTCTCTACATCTACAACTCTACATCTACAAATCTACAACTCTACAACTCTCTACATCTCTACATATACATCTCTACATCTACAACTCTACATCTACAACTCTACATCTCTACAACTCTACATCTACAACTCTCTATATCTCTACATCTACAACTCTACATCTACAACTCTACATCTACAACTCTCTACATCTACAACTCTACATCTACAACTCTCTACGTCT
The DNA here is from genome assembly GCF_964276395.1 of Gasterosteus aculeatus. NCBI lineage: Eukaryota > Metazoa > Chordata > Actinopteri > Perciformes > Gasterosteidae > Gasterosteus > Gasterosteus aculeatus. The sequence goes on along the minus strand of NW_027554881.1, from coordinate 98,808 downwards.
CTACAACTCTCTACACCTCTACATCTCTACCTCTGCATCTACAACTCTGCATCTACAACTCTCTACATCTACAACTCTACAACTCTCTACATCTACAACTCTACATCTACATCTCTGCATCTACATCTCTACATCTACAACTCTACATCTACAACTCTACAACACTCTACATCTACAACTCTACATCTACAACTCTGCATCTACAACTCTGCATCTCTACATCTACAACTCTACAACTCTGCATCTACAACTCTACATCTACAACTCTATATCTCTACATCTACAACTCTACATCTACAACTCTATCTCTACATCTACAACTCTACATCTACAACTCTCTACATCTCTACAACTCTGCATCTACAACTCTGCATCTACATCTCTACATCTACAACTCTCTACATCTACAACTCTACAACACTCTACATCTACAACTCTACATCTCTGCATCTACAACTCTGCATCTACAACTCTGCATCTACATCTCTACATCTACAACTCTCTACATCTACAACTCTACAACACTCTACATCTACAACTCTACATCTCTGCATCTACAACTCTGCATCTACATCTCTGCATCTACAACTCTCTACATCTACAACTCTCTGCATCTACAACTCTCTACATCTACAACTCTACATCTACAACTCTCTACAACTCTACATCTACAACTCTCTACAACTCTACATCTACAACTCTCTACATCTCTACATCTACAACTCTCTAAATCTACAACTCTCTACATCACTACATCTACAACTCTCTACAACTCTACATCTACATCTCTACATCTACAACTCTGCATCTACATCTACAACTCTACATCTACATCTACATCTCTACAACTCTGCATCTACAACTCTGCATCTACAACTCTGCATCTCTACATCTACAACTCTACAACTCTGCATCTACAACTCTACATCTACAACTCTATATCTCTACATCTACAACTCTATCTCTACATCTACAACTCTATCTCTACATCTACAACTCTACATCTACAACTCTCTACAACTCTGCATCTACATCTCTGCATCTACATCTCTGCATCTACATCTCTGCATCTACAACTCTGCATCTACAACTCTCTACATCTAAAACTCCCTACATCTACAACTCTACATCTACATCTCTACATCTACATCTCTACATCTACAACTCTACATCTACAACTCTACATCTACAACTCTCTACATCTACAACTCTACATCTACAAATCTACAACTCTACAACTCTCTACATCTCTACATATACATCTCTACATCTACAACTCTACATCTACAACTCTACATCTCTACAACTCTACATCTACAACTCTCTATATCTCTACATCTACAACTCTACATCTAGAACTCTACATCTACAACTCTCTACATCTACAACTCTACATCTACAACTCTCTACGTCTCTACAACTCTCTACACCTCTACATCTCTACCTCTGCATCTACAACTCTGCATCTACAACTCTCTACATCTACAACTCTACATCTACATCTCTGCATCTACATCTCTACATCTACAACTCTACAACACTCTACATCTACAACTCTGCATCTACAACTCTGCATCTCTACATCTACAACTCTACAACTCTGCATCTACAACTCTGCATCTACAACTCTGCATCTCTACATCTACAACTCTACAACTCTGCATCTACAACTCTACATCTACAACTCTATATCTCTACATCTACAACTCTATCTCTACATCTACAACTCTACATCTACAACTCTCTACAACTCTGCATCTACAACTCTGCATCTACAACTCTGCATCTACAACTCTGCATCTCTACATCTACAACTCTACATCTACAACTCTACATCTACAACTCTATATCTCTACATCTACAACTCTATCTCTACATCTACAACTCTACATCTACAACTCTCTACAACTCTGCATCTACATCTCTGCATCTACATCTCTGCATCTACAACTCTGCATCTACAACTCTCTACATCTAAAACTCCCTACATCTACAACTCTACATCTACAACTCTACATCTACAAATCTACAACTCTCTACATCTCTACATCTACAACTCTACATCTACATCTCTACATCTACAACTCTACATCTCTACCTCTGCATCTACAACTCTACATCTACAACTCTGCATCTACAACTCTACATCTACAACTCTGCATCTACAACTCTCTACATCTACAACTCTACATCTACAACTCTACATCTACAACTCTCTACATCTACAACTCTACATCTACAAATCTACAACTCTACAACTCTCTACATCTCTACATATACATCTCTACATCTACAACTCTACATCTACAACTCTACATCTCTACAACTCTACATCTACAACTCTCTATATCTCTACATCTACAACTCTACATCTACAACTCTACATCTACAACTCTCTACATCTACAACTCTACATCTACAACTCTCTACGTCTCTACAACTCTCTACACCTCTACATCTCTACCTCTGCATCTACAACTCTGCATCTACAACTCTCTACATCTACAACTCTACAACTCTCTACATCTACAACTCTACATCTACATCTCTGCATCTACATCTCTACATCTACAACTCTACATCTACAACTCTACAACACTCTACATCTACAACTCTACATCTACAACTCTGCATCTACAACTCTGCATCTCTACATCTACAACTCTACAACTCTGCATCTACAACTCTACATCTACAACTCTATATCTCTACATCTACAACTCTACATCTACAACTCTATCTCTACATCTACAACTCTACATCTACAACTCTCTACATCTCTACAACTCTGCATCTACAACTCTGCATCTACATCTCTACATCTACAACTCTCTACATCTACAACTCTACAACACTCTACATCTACAACTCTACATCTCTGCATCTACAACTCTGCATCTACAACTCTGCATCTACATCTCTACATCTACAACTCTCTACATCTACAACTCTACAACACTCTACATCTACAACTCTACATCTCTGCATCTACAACTCTGCATCTACATCTCTGCATCTACAACTCTCTACATCTACAACTCTCTGCATCTACAACTCTCTACATCTACAACTCTACATCTACAACTCTCTACAACTCTACATCTACAACTCTCTACAACTCTACATCTACAACTCTCTACATCTCTACATCTACAACTCTCTAAATCTACAACTCTCTACATCACTACATCTACAACTCTCTACAACTCTACATCTACATCTCTACATCTACAACTCTGCATCTACATCTACAACTCTACATCTACATCTACATCTCTACAACTCTGCATCTACAACTCTGCATCTACAACTCTGCATCTCTACATCTACAACTCTACAACTCTGCATCTACAACTCTACATCTACAACTCTATATCTCTACATCTACAACTCTATCTCTACATCTACAACTCTACATCTACAACTCTCTACAACTCTGCATCTACAACTCTGCATCTACAACTCTGCATCTACAACTCTGCATCTCTACATCTACAACTCTACATCTACAACTCTACATCTACAACTCTATATCTCTACATCTACAACTCTATCTCTACATCTACAACTCTACATCTACAACTCTCTACAACTCTGCATCTACATCTCTGCATCTACATCTCTGCATCTACATCTCTGCATCTACAACTCTGCATCTACAACTCTCTACATCTAAAACTCCCTACATCTACAACTCTACATCTACATCTCTACATCTACATCTCTACATCTACAACTCTACATCTACAACTCTACATCTACAACTCTCTACATCTACAACTCTACATCTACAAATCTACAACTCTACAACTCTCTACATCTCTACATATACATCTCTACATCTACAACTCTACATCTACAACTCTACATCTCTACAACTCTACATCTACAACTCTCTATATCTCTACATCTACAACTCTACATCTAGAACTCTACATCTACAACTCTCTACATCTACAACTCTACATCTACAACTCTCTACGTCTCTACAACTCTCTACACCTCTACATCTCTACCTCTGCATCTACAACTCTGCATCTACAACTCTCTACATCTACAACTCTACAACTCTCTACATCTACAACTCTACATCTACATCTCTGCATCTACATCTCTACATCTACAACTCTACAACACTCTACATCTACAACTCTACATCTACAACTCTGCATCTACAACTCTACATCTCTACATCTCTGCATCTACAACTCTGCATCTACAACTCTGCATCTACATCTCTACATCTACAACTCTCTACATCTACAACTCTACAACACTTTACATCTACAACTCTACATCTACAACTCTACATCTCTGCATCTACAACTCTGCATCTACAACTCTGCATCTACATCTCTGCATCTACAACTCTCTACATCTACAACTCTCTGCATCTACAACTCTCTACATCTACAACTCTACATCTACAACTCTCTACAACTCTACATCTACAACTCTCTACAACTCTACATCTACAACTCTCTACATCTCTACAACTCTACAACTCTCTGCATCTACAACTCTCTACATCACTACATCTACAACTCTCTACAACTCTACATCTCTACATCTACAACTCTACATCTACAACTCTCTACAACTCTACATCTACATCTCTACATCTACAACTCTGCATCTACATCTTCAACTCTACATCTACATCTACATCTCTACAACTCTGCATCTACAACTCTGCATCTACATCTCTGCATCTACAACTCTACAACTCTGCATCTACAACTCTACATCTACAACTCTATATCTCTACATCTACAACTCTATCTCTACATCTACAACTCTACATCTACAACTCTCTACAACTCTGCATCTACATCTCTGCATCTACATCTCTGCATCTACAACTCTGCATCTACATCTCTACATCTACAACTCTGCATCTACAACTCTACATCTCTACATCTACAACTCTGCATCTACAACTCTACAACACTCTACATCTACAACTCTACATCTACAACTCTCTACATCTACAACTCTACAACTCTCTACATCTACAACTCTACATTTACATCTCTGCATCTACATCTCTACATCTACAACTCTACATCTACAACTCTACAACACTCTACATCTACAACTCTACATCTACAACTCTGCATCTACAACTCTACATCTCTACATCTCTGCATCTACAACTCTGCATCTACAACTCTGCATCTACATCTCTACATCTACAACTCTCTACATCTACAACTCTACAACACTCTACATCTACAACTCTACATCTACAACTCTACATCTACAACTCTACATCTCTGCATCTACAACTCTGCATCTACAACTCTATATCTCTACATCTACAACTCTATCTCTACATCTACAACTCTACATCTACAACTCTGCATCTACATCTCTGCATCTACATCTCTGCATCTACAACTCTGCATCTACATCTCTACATCTACAACTCTACATCTCTACATCTACAACTCTCTACAACTCTACATCTACATCTCTACATCTACAACTCTGCATCTACAACTCTCTACATCTACAACTCTACAACTCTCTACATCTACAACTCTACATCTACATCTCTGCATCTACATCTCTACATCTACAACTCTACAACACTCTACATCTACAACTCTCTACATCTACAACTCTACAACACTCTACATGTACAAATCTACATCTCTGCATCTACAACTCTGCATCTACAACTCTGCATCTACATCTCTGCATCTACATCTCTCTACATCTACAACTCTCTGCATCTACAACTCTCTACATCTACAACTCTCTACATCTCTACAACTCTGCATCTACATCTCTGCATCTACATCTCTACATCTACAACTCTGCATATACAACTCTACAACTCTGCATCTACAACTCTGCATCTACATCTCTACATCTACAACTCTCTACATCTACAACTCTACAACACTCTACATCTACAACTCTACATCTACAACTCTACATCTCTGCATCTACAACTCTGCATCTACAACTCTGCATCTACATCTCTGCATCTACAACTCTCTACATCTACAACTCTCTGCATCTACAACTCTCTACATCTACAACTCTACATCTACAACTCTCTACAACTCTACATCTACAACTCTCTACAACTCTACATCTACAACTCTCTACATCTCTACATCTACAACTCTCTACATCTACAACGCTCTACATCACTACATCTACAACTCTCTACAACTCTACATCTCTACATCTACAACTCTACATCTCTACATCTACAACTCTCTACAACTCTACATCTACATCTCTACATCTACAACTCTGCATCTACATCTACAACTCTACATCTACATCTCTACAACTCTGCATCTACAACTCTACAACTCTGCATCTACAACTCTACATCTACAACTCTCTACAACTCTGCATCTACATCTCTGCATCTACATCTCTGCATCTACAACTCTCTACATCTAAAACTCTCTACATCTACAACTCTGCATCTACAACTCTACATCTACAACTCTATATCTCTACATCTACAACTCTATCTCTACATCTACAACTCTACATCTACAGCTCTCGACAACTCTGCATCTACATCTCTGCTTCTACATCTCTGCATCTACAACTCTGCATCTACAACTCTCTACATCTAAAACTTTCTACATCTACAACTCTACATCTACAACTCTACATCTACAAATCTACAACTCTCTACATCTCTACATCTACAACTCTACATCTACATCTCTACATCTACAACTCTACATCTCTACCTCTGCATCTACAACTCTACATCTACAACTCTGCATCTACAACTCTGCATCTACAACTCTCTACATCTACAACTCTACATCTACAACTCTACATCTACAACTCTCTACATCTACAACTCTACATCTACAAATCTACAACTCTACAACTCTCTACATCTCTACATATACATCTCTACATCTACAACTCTACATCTACAACTCTACATCTCTACAACTCTACATCTACAACTCTCTATATCTCTACATCTACAACTCTACATCTAGAACTCTACATCTACAACTCTCTACGTCTCTACAACTCTCTACACCTCTACATCTCTACCTCTGCATCTACAACTCTGCATCTACAACTCTCTACATCTACAACTCTACAACTCTCTACATCTACAACTCTACATCTACAACTCTACAATATTCTACATCTACAACTCTACATCTACAACTCTGCATCTACGACTCTACATCTCTACATCTACAACTCTCTACATCTACAACTCTACAACACTCTACATCTACAACTCTACATCTACAACTCTACATCTACAACTCTACATCTCTGCATCTACAACTCTGCATCTACAACTCTGCATCTACAACTCTGCATCTACATCTCTGCATCTACAACTCTCTACATCTACAACTCTCTGCATCTACAACTCTCTACATCTACAACTCTACATCTACAACTCTCTACAACTCTACATCTACAACTCTCTACAACTCTACATCTACAACTCTCTACATCTCTACATCTACAACTCTCTACATCACTACATCTACAACTCTCTACAACTCTACATCTCTACATCTACAACTCTACATCTCTACATCTACAACTCTCTACAACTCTACATCTACATCTCTACATCTACAACTCTGCATCTACATCTACAACTCTACATCTACATCTACATCTCTACAACTCTGCATCTACAACTCTACAACTCTGCATCTACAACTCTACATCTACAACTCCATATCTCTACATCTACAACTCTATCTCTACATCTACAACTCTACATCTACAACTCTGCATCTACATCTCTGCATCTACATCTCTGCATCTACAACTCTGCATCTACATCTCTACATCTACAACTCTGCATCTACAACTCTACATCTCTACATCTACAACTCTCTACAACTCTACATCTACATCTCTACATCTACAACTCTGCATCTACAACTCTACATCTACATCTCTACAACTCTGCATCTACAACTCTGGATCTACATCTCTACATCTACAACTCTACAACTCTGCATCTACAACTCTACATCTACAACTCTATATCTCTACATCTACAACTCTACATCTAGAACTCTACATCTACAACTCTCTACATCTACAACTCTACATCTACAACTCTCTACAACTCTACATCTACAACTCTCTACAACTCTACATCTACAACTCTCTACATCTCTACATCTACAACTCTCTACATCACTACATCTACAACTCTCTACAACTCTACATCTCTACATCTACAACTCTACATCTCTACATCTACAACTCTCTACAACTCTACATCTACATCTCTACATCTACAACTCTGCATCTACATCTACAACTCTACATCTACATCTACATCTCTACAACTCTGCATCTACAACTCTGCATCTCTACATCTACAACTCTACAACTCTGCATCTACAACTCTACATCTACAACTCTATATCTCTACATCTACAACTCTATCTCTACATCTACAACTCTACATCTACAACTCTCTACAACTCTGCATCTACATCTCTGCATCTACATCTCTGCATCTACATCTCTGCATCTACAACTCTACATCTCTACCTCTGCATCTACAACTCTGCATCTACAACTCTACATCTACAACTCTGCATCTACAACTCTCTACATCTACAACTCTACATCTACAACTCTACATCTACAAATCTACAACTCTACAACTCTCTACATCTCTACATATACATCTCTACATCTACAACTCTACATCTACAACTCTACATCTACAACTCTACATCTCTACCTCTGCATCTACAACTCTGCATCTACAACTCTACATCTACAACTCTGCATCTACAACTCTCTACATCTACAACTCTACATCTACAACTCTACATCTACAAATCTACAACTCTACAACTCTCTACATATACATCTCTACATCTACAACTCTACATCTACAACTCTACATCTCTACAACTCTACATCTACAACTCTCTATATCTCTACATCTACAACTCTACATCTACAACTCTACATCTACAACTCTCTACATCTACAACTCTACATCTACAACTCTCTATGTCTCTACAACTCTCTACACCTCTACATCTACAACTCTACATCTACATGTCTACATCAACAACTCTACATCTACAACTCTACATCTCTACCTCTGCATCTACAACTCTGCATCTACAACTCTACATCTACAACTCTGCATCTACAACTCTCTACATCTACAACTCTACATCCACAACTCTACATCTACAAATCTACAACTCTACAACTCTCTACATCTCTACATATACATCTCTACATCTACAACTCTACATCTACAACTCTACATCTCTACAACTCTACATCTACAACTCTCTATATCTCTACATCTACAACTCTACATCTAGAACTCTACATCTACAACTCTCTACATCTACAACTCTACATCTACAACTCTCTATGTCTCTACAACTCTCTACACCTCTACATCTCTACCTCTGCATCTACAACTCTGCATCTACAACTCTCTACATCTACAACTCTACAACTCTCTACATCTACAACTCTACATCTACAACTCTACATCTACAACTCTACAACACTCTACATCTACAACTCTACATCTACAACTCTGCATCTACAACTCTACATCTCTACATCTCTGCAACTACAACTCTGCATCTACAACTCTGCATCTACATCTCTACATCTACAACTCTCTACATCTACAACTCTACAACACTCTACATCTACAACTCTACATCTACAACTCTACATCTCTACATCTACAACTCTACATCTACAACTCTGCATCTACATCTCTGCATCTACATCTCTGCATCTACAACTCTGCATCTACATCTCTACATCTACAACTCTGCATCTACAACTCTACATCTCTACATCTACAACTCTCTACAACTCTACATCTACATCTCTACATCTACAACTCTGCATCTACAACTCTACATCTACATCTCTACAACTCTGCATCTACAACTCTGGATCTACATCTCTACATCTACAACTCTACAACTCTGCATCTACAACTCTACATCTAGAACTCTACATCTACATCTCTACAACTCTGCATCTACAACTCTGGATCTACATCTCTACATCTACAACTCTACAACTCTGCATCTACAACTCTACATCTAGAACTCTACATCTACAACTCTCTACAACTCTACATCTACAACTCTACATCTAGAACTCTACATCTACAACTCTCTACATCTACAACTCTACATCTACAACTCTCTACAACTCTACATCTACAACTCTCTACAACTCTACATCTACAACTCTCTACATCTCTACATCTACAACTCTCTACATCACTACATCTACAACTCTCTACAACTCTACATCTCTACATCTACAACTCTACATCTCTACATCTACAACTCTCTACAACTCTACATCTACATCTCTACATCTACAACTCTGCATCTACATCTACAACTCTACATCTACATCTACATCTCTACAACTCTGCATCTACAACTCTGCATCTCTACATCTACAACTCTACAACTCTGCATCTACAACTCTACATCTACAACTCTATATCTCTACATCTACAACTCTATCTCTACATCTACAACTCTACATCTACAACTCTCTACAACTCTGCATCTACATCTCTGCATCTACATCTCTGCATCTACATCTCTGCATCTACAACTCTACATCTCTACCTCTGCATCTACAACTCTGCATCTACAACTCTACATCTACAACTCTGCATCTACAACTCTCTACATCTACAACTCTACATCTACAACTCTACATCTACAAATCTACAACTCTACAACTCTCTACATCTCTACATATACATCTCTACATCTACAACTCTACATCTACAACTCTACATCTACAACTCTACATCTCTACCTCTGCATCTACAACTCTGCATCTACAACTCTACATCTACAACTCTGCATCTACAACTCTCTACATCTACAACTCTACATCTACAACTCTACATCTACAAATCTACAACTCTACAACTCTCTACATATACATCTCTACATCTACAACTCTACATCTACAACTCTACATCTCTACAACTCTACATCTACAACTCTCTATATCTCTACATCTACAACTCTACATCTACAACTCTACATCTACAACTCTCTACATCTACAACTCTACATCTACAACTCTCTATGTCTCTACAACTCTCTACACCTCTACATCTACAACTCTACATCTACATGTCTACATCAACAACTCTACATCTACAACTCTACATCTCTACCTCTGCATCTACAACTCTGCATCTACAACTCTACATCTACAACTCTGCATCTACAACTCTCTACATCTACAACTCTACATCCACAACTCTACATCTACAAATCTACAACTCTACAACTCTCTACATCTCTACATATACATCTCTACATCTACAACTCTACATCTACAACTCTACATCTCTACAACTCTACATCTACAACTCTCTATATCTCTACATCTACAACTCTACATCTAGAACTCTACATCTACAACTCTCTACATCTACAACTCTACATCTACAACTCTCTATGTCTCTACAACTCTCTACACCTCTACATCTCTACCTCTGCATCTACAACTCTGCATCTACAACTCTCTACATCTACAACTCTACAACTCTCTACATCTACAACTCTACATCTACATCTCTGCATCTACATCTCTACATCTACAACTCTACATCTACAACTCTACAACACTCTACATCTACAACTCTACATCTACAACTCTGCATCTACAACTCTACATCTCTACATCTCTGCAACTACAACTCTGCATCTACAACTCTGCATCTACATCTCTACATCTACAACTCTCTACATCTACAACTCTACAACACTCTACATCTACAACTCTACATCTACAACTCTACATCTCTACATCTACAACTCTACATCTACAACTCTGCATCTACATCTCTGCATCTACATCTCTGCATCTACAACTCTGCATCTACATCTCTACATCTACAACTCTGCATCTACAACTCTACATCTCTACATCTACAACTCTCTACAACTCTACATCTACATCTCTACATCTACAACTCTGCATCTACAACTCTACATCTACATCTCTACAACTCTGCATCTACAACTCTGGATCTACATCTCTACATCTACAACTCTACAACTCTGCATCTACAACTCTACATCTAGAACTCTACATCTACATCTCTACAACTCTGCATCTACAACTCTGGATCTACATCTCTACATCTACAACTCTACAACTCTGCATCTACAACTCTACATCTAGAACTCTACATCTACAACTCTCTACAACTCTGCATCTACAACTCTACATCTCTACATCTACAACTCTCTACAACTCTACATCTACATCTCTACATCTACAACTCTGCATCTACAACTCTACATCTACATCTCTACAACTCTGCATCTACAACTCTGGATCTACATCTCTACATCTACAACTCTATATCTCTACATCTACAACTCTACATCTAGAACTCTACATCTACAACTCTCTACATCTACAACTCTACATCTACAACTCTCTACAACTCTACATCTACAACTCTCTACAACTCTACATCTACAACTCTCTACATCTACAACTCTCTACACATCTACAAATCTACAACTCTACAACTCTCTACATCTCTACATATACATCTCTACATCTACAACTCTACATCTACAACTCTACATCTACAACTCTACAACTCTGCATCTACAACTCTACATCTAGAACTCTACATCTACAACTCTCTACAACTCTACATCTACAACTCTACATCTAGAACTCTACATCTACAACTCTCTACATCTACAACTCTACATCTACAACTCTCTACAACTCTACATCTACAACTCTCTACAACTCTACATCTACAACTCTCTACATCTCTACATCTACAACTCTCTACATCACTACATCTACAACTCTCTACAACTCTACATCTCTACATCTACAACTCTACATCTCTACATCTACAACTCTCTACAACTCTACATCTACATCTCTACATCTACAACTCTGCATCTACATCTACAACTCTACATCTACATCTACATCTCTACAACTCTGCATTTACAACTCTGCATCTCTACATCTACAACTCTACAACTCTGCATCTACAACTCTACATCTACAACTCTATATCTCTACATCTACAACTCTATCTCTACATCTACAACTCTACATCTACAACTCTCTACAACTCTGCATCTACATCTCTGCATCTACATCTCTGCATCTACATCTCTGCATCTACAACTCTACATCTCTACCTCTGCATCTACAACTCTGCATCTACAACTCTACATCTACAACTCTGCATCTACAACTCTCTACATCTACAACTCTACATCTACAACTCTACATCTACAAATCTACAACTCTACAACTCTCTACATCTCTACATATACATCTCTACATCTACAACTCTACATCTACAACTCTACATCTACAACTCTACATCTCTACCTCTGCATCTACAACTCTGCATCTACAACTCTACATCTACAACTCTGCATCTACAACTCTCTACATCTACAACTCTACATCTACAACTCTACATCTACAAATCTACAACTCTACAACTCTCTACATATACATCTCTACATCTACAACTCTACATCTACAACTCTACATCTCTACAACTCTACATCTACAACTCTCTATATCTCTACATCTACAACTCTACATCTACAACTCTACATCTACAACTCTCTACATCTACAACTCTACATCTACAACTCTCTATGTCTCTACAACTCTCTACACCTCTACATCTACAACTCTACATCTACATGTCTACATCAACAACTCTACATCTACAACTCTACATCTCTACCTCTGCATCTACAACTCTGCATCTACAACTCTACATCTACAACTCTGCATCTACAACTCTCTACATCTACAACTCTACATCCACAACTCTACATCTACAAATCTACAACTCTACAACTCTCTACATCTCTACATATACATCTCTACATCTACAACTCTACATCTACAACTCTACATCTCTACAACTCTACATCTACAACTCTCTATATCTCTACATCTACAACTCTACATCTAGAACTCTACATCTACAACTCTCTACATCTACAACTCTACATCTACAACTCTCTATGTCTCTACAACTCTCTACACCTCTACATCTCTACCTCTGCATCTACAACTCTGCATCTACAACTCTCTACATCTACAACTCTACAACTCTCTACATCTACAACTCTACATCTACATCTCTGCATCTACATCTCTACATCTACAACTCTACATCTACAACTCTACAACACTCTACATCTACAACTCTACATCTACAACTCTGCATCTACAACTCTACATCTCTACATCTCTGCAACTACAACTCTGCATCTACAACTCTGCATCTACATCTCTACATCTACAACTCTCTACATCTACAACTCTACAACACTCTACATCTACAACTCTACATCTACAACTCTACATCTCTACATCTACAACTCTACATCTACAACTCTGCATCTACATCTCTGCATCTACATCTCTGCATCTACAACTCTGCATCTACATCTCTACATCTACAACTCTGCATCTACAACTCTACATCTCTACATCTACAACTCTCTACAACTCTACATCTACATCTCTACATCTACAACTCTGCATCTACAACTCTACATCTACATCTCTACAACTCTGCATCTACAACTCTGGATCTACATCTCTACATCTACAACTCTACAACTCTGCATCTACAACTCTACATCTAGAACTCTACATCTACATCTCTACAACTCTGCATCTACAACTCTGGATCTACATCTCTACATCTACAACTCTACAACTCTGCATCTAGAACTCTACATCTAGAACTCTACATCTACAACTCTCTACAACTCTGCATCTACAACTCTACATCTCTACATCTACAACTCTCTACAACTCTACATCTACATCTCTACATCTACAACTCTGCATCTACAACTCTACATCTACATCTCTACAACTCTGCATCTACAACTCTGGATCTACATCTCTACATCTACAACTCTATATCTCTACATCTACAACTCTACATCTAGAACTCTACATCTACAACTCTCTACATCTACAACTCTACATCTACAACTCTCTACAACTCTACATCTACAACTCTCTACAACTCTACATCTACAACTCTCTACATCTACAACTCTCTACATCTACAACTCTCTACATCACTACATCTACAACTCTCTACAACTCTACATCTCTACATCTACAACTCTACATCTCTACATCTACAACTCTCTACAACTCTACATCTACAACTCTGCATCTACATCTACAACTCTACATCTACATCTACATCTCTACAACTCTGCATCTACAACTCTGCATCTACAACTCTGCATCTCTACATCTACAACTCTACAACTCTGCATCTACAACTCTACATCTACAACTCTATATCTCTACATCTACAACTCTATCTCTACATCTACAACTCTACATCTACAACTCTCTACAACTCTGCATCTACATCTCTGCATCTACATCTCTGCATCTACATCTCTGCATCTACAACTCTACATCTCTACCTCTGCATCTACAACTCTGCATCTACAACTCTACATCTACAACTCTGCATCTACAACTCTCTACATCTACAACTCTACATCTACAAATCTACAACTCTACAACTCTCTACATCTCTACATATACATCTCTACATCTACAACTCTACATCTACAACTCTACATCTACAACTCTACATCTCTACCTCTGCATCTACAACTCTGCATCTACAACTCTACATCTACAACTCTGCATCTACAACTCTCTACATCTACAACTCTACATCTACAACTCTACATCTACAAATCTACAACTCTACAACTCTCTACATCTCTACATATACATCTCTACATCTACAACTCTACATCTCTACATCTACAACTCTACATCTACAACTCTACATCTCTACATCTGTAGATTTGTAGATGTAGAGTTGTAGATGTAGAGTTGTAGAGATGTAGATGTAGATGTAGAGTTGTAGATGTAGATGCAGAGTTGTAGATGTAGAGTTGTAGAGAGTTGTAGATGTAGAGATGTAGAGTTGTAGATGTAGAGATGTAGAGTTGTAGAGAGTTGTAGATGTAGTGATGTAGAGAGTTGTAGATGTAGATAGTTGTAGATGTAGAGATGTAGAGAGTTGTAGATGTAGAGTTGTAGAGAGTTGTAGATGTAGAGTTGTAGAGAGTTGTAGATGTAGAGAGTTGTAGATGTAGAGTTCTAGATGTAGAGTTGTAGATGTAGAGATATAGAGTTGTAGATGTAGAGTTGTAGATGTAGAGTTGTAGATGCAGAGTTGTAGAGATGTAGATCCAGAGTTGTAGATGCAGAGTTGTAGAGATGTAGATGTAGAGTTGTAGATGCAGAGTTGTAGATGTAGAGATGTAGAGATATAGAGTTCTAGATGTAGAGATGTAGATCCAGAGTTGTAGATGCAGAGTTGTAGATGTAGAGATGTAGATGCAGAGTTGTAGATGCAGAGATGTAGATGCAGAGATGTAGATGCAGAGTTGTAGATGTAGAGTTGTAGATGTAGAGATGTAGAGTTGTAGATGTAGAGTTGTAGATGTAGAGTGTTGTAGAGTTGTAGATGTAGAGAGTTGTAGATGTAGAGATGTAGATGCAGAGTTGTAGATGCAGAGTTGTAGTTGCAGAGATGTAGAGATGTAGAGTTGTAGATGCAGAGTTGTAGATGTAGAGTTGTAGATGTAGAGTGTTGTAGAGTTGTAGATGTAGAGTTGTAGATGTAGAGATGTAGATGCAGAGATGTAGATGTAGAGTTGTAGATGTAGAGAGTTGTAGAGTTGTAGATGTAGAGAGTTGTAGATGCAGAGTTGTAGATGCAGAGGTAGAGATGTAGAGGTGTAGAGAGTTGTAGAGACATAGAGAGTTGTAGATGTAGAGTTGTAGATGTAGAGAGTTGTAGGTGTAGAGTTCTAGATGTAGAGTTGTAGATGTAGAGATATAGAGAGTTGTAGATGTAGAGTTGTAGAGATGTAGAGTTGTAGATGTAGAGTTGTAGATGTAGAGATGTATATGTAGAGATGTAGAGAGTTGTAGAGTTGTAGATTTGTAGATCTACAACTCTCTACAACTCTACATCTACAACTCTCTACAACTCTACATCTACAACTCTCTACATCTACAACTCTCTACATCTACAACTCTCTACATCACTACATCTACAACTCTCTACAACTCTACATCTCTACATCTACAACTCTACATCTCTACATCTACAACTCTCTACAACTCTACATCTACAACTCTGCATCTACATCTACAACTCTACATCTACATCTACATCTCTACAACTCTGCATCTACAACTCTGCATCTACAACTCTGCATCTCTACATCTACAACTCTACAACTCTGCATCTACAACTCTACATCTACAACTCTATATCTCTACATCTACAACTCTATCTCTACATCTACAACTCTACATCTACAACTCTCTACAACTCTGCATCTACATCTCTGCATCTACATCTCTGCATCTACATCTCTGCATCTACAACTCTACATCTCTACCTCTGCATCTACAACTCTGCATCTACAACTCTACATCTACAACTCTGCATCTACAACTCTCTACATCTACAACTCTACATCTACAAATCTACAACTCTACAACTCTCTACATCTCTACATATACATCTCTACATCTACAACTCTACATCTACAACTCTACATCTACAACTCTACATCTCTACCTCTGCATCTACAACTCTGCATCTACAACTCTACATCTACAACTCTGCATCTACAACTCTCTACATCTACAACTCTACATCTACAACTCTACATCTACAAATCTACAACTCTACAACTCTCTACATCTCTACATATACATCTCTACATCTACAACTCTACATCTCTACATCTACAACTCTACATCTACAACTCTACATCTCTACATCTGTAGATTTGTAGATGTAGAGTTGTAGATGTAGAGTTGTAGATGTAGAGTTGTAGATGCAGAGTTGTAGATGCAGAGGTAGAGATGTAGAGTTGTAGATGCAGAGATGTAGATGCAGAGATGTAGATGCAGAGATGTAGATGCAGAGTTGTAGAGAGTTGTAGATGTAGAGTTGTAGATGTAGAGATAGAGTTGTAGATGTAGAGATATAGAGTTGTAGATGTAGAGTTGTAGATGCAGAGTTGTAGAGTTGTAGATGTAGAGATGCAGAGTTGTAGATGCAGAGTTGTAGATGCAGAGTTGTAGAGATGTAGATGTAGATGTAGAGTTGTAGATGTAGATGCAGAGTTGTAGATGTAGAGTTGTAGAGAGTTGTAGATGTAGAGATGTAGAGTTGTAGATGTAGAGATGTAGAGTTGTAGAGAGTTGTAGATGTAGTGATGTAGAGAGTTGTAGATGTAGATAGTTGTAGATGTAGAGATGTAGAGAGTTGTAGATGTAGAGTTGTAGAGAGTTGTAGATGTAGAGTTGTAGAGAGTTGTAGATGTAGAGAGTTGTAGATGTAGAGTTCTAGATGTAGAGTTGTAGATGTAGAGATATAGAGTTGTAGATGTAGAGTTGTAGATGTAGAGTTGTAGATGCAGAGTTGTAGAGATGTAGATCCAGAGTTGTAGATGCAGAGTTGTAGAGATGTAGATGTAGAGTTGTAGATGCAGAGTTGTAGATGTAGAGATGTAGAGATATAGAGTTCTAGATGTAGAGATGTAGATCCAGAGTTGTAGATGCAGAGTTGTAGATGTAGAGATGTAGATGCAGAGTTGTAGATGCAGAGATGTAGATGCAGAGATGTAGATGCAGAGTTGTAGATGTAGAGTTGTAGATGTAGAGATGTAGAGTTGTAGATGTAGAGTTGTAGATGTAGAGTGTTGTAGAGTTGTAGATGTAGAGAGTTGTAGATGTAGAGATGTAGATGCAGAGTTGTAGATGCAGAGTTGTAGTTGCAGAGATGTAGAGATGTAGAGTTGTAGATGCAGAGTTGTAGATGTAGAGTTGTAGATGTAGAGTGTTGTAGAGTTGTAGATGTAGAGTTGTAGATGTAGAGATGTAGATGCAGAGATGTAGATGTAGAGTTGTAGATGTAGAGAGTTGTAGAGTTGTAGATGTAGAGAGTTGTAGATGCAGAGTTGTAGATGCAGAGGTAGAGATGTAGAGGTGTAGAGAGTTGTAGAGACATAGAGAGTTGTAGATGTAGAGTTGTAGATGTAGAGAGTTGTAGGTGTAGAGTTCTAGATGTAGAGTTGTAGATGTAGAGATATAGAGAGTTGTAGATGTAGAGTTGTAGAGATGTAGAGTTGTAGATGTAGAGTTGTAGATGTAGAGATGTATATGTAGAGATGTAGAGAGTTGTAGAGTTGTAGATTTGTAGATGTAGAGTTGTGGATGTAGAGTTGTAGATGTAGAGAGTTGTAGATGCAGAGTTGTAGATGTAGAGTTGTAGATGCAGAGTTGTAGATGCAGAGGTAGAGATGTAGAGTTGTAGATGTAGAGTTGTTGATGTAGACATGTAGATGTAGAGTTGTAGATGTAGAGGTGTAGAGAGTTGTAGAGACATAGAGAGTTGTAGATGTAGAGTTGTAGATGTAGAGAGTTGTAGATGTAGAGTTGTAGATGTAGAGTTGTAGATGTAGAGATATAGAGAGTTGTAGATGTAGAGTTGTAGAGATGTAGAGTTGTAGATGTAGAGTTGTAGATGTAGAGATGTATATGTAGAGATGTAGAGAGTTGTAGAGTTGTAGATTTGTAGAGTTGTAGATGTAGAGTTGTAGATGTAGAGAGTTGTAGATGCAGAGTTGTAGATGTAGAGTTGTAGATGCAGAGTTGTAGATGCAGAGGTAGAGATGTAGAGTTGTAGATGTAGAGTTGTAGATGTAGAGTTGTAGATGTAGAGTTGTAGATGTAGAGATGTATATGTAGAGATGTAGAGAGTTGTAGAGTTGTAGATTTGTAGATGTAGAGTTGTAGATCTCTACAACTCTACATCTACAACTCTCTATATCTCTACATCTACAACTCTACATCTAGAACTCTACATCTACAACTCTCTACATCTACAACTCTACATCTACAACTCTCTATGTCTCTACAACTCTCTACACCTCTACATCTCTACCTCTGCATCTACAACTCTGCATCTACAACTCTCTACATCTACAACTCTACAACTCTCTACATCTACAACTCTACATCTACATCTCTGCATCTACATCTCTACATCTACAACTCTACATCTACAACTCTACAACACTCTACATCTACAACTCTACATCTACAACTCTGCATCTACAACTCTAAATCTCTACATCTCTGCAACTACAACTCTGCATCTACAACTCTGCATCTACAACTCTGCATCTACAACTCTCTACATCTACAACTCTACAACTCTCTACATCTACAACTCTACATCTACATCTCTGCATCTACATCTCTACATCTACAACTCTACATCTACAACTCTACAACACTCTACATCTACAACTCTACATCTACAACTCTGCATCTACAACTCTAAATCTCTACATCTCTGCAACTACAACTCTGCATCTACAACTCTGCATCTACATCTCTACATCTACAACTCTACATCTACAACTCTACATCTCTACATCTACAACTCTACATCTACAACTCTGCATCTACATCTCTGCATCTACATCTCTGCATCTACAACTCTACATCTACATCTCTACATCTACAACTCTGCATCTACAACTCTACATCTACATCTCTACAACTCTGCATCTAGAACTCTGGATCTACATCTCTACAACTCTGCATCTACAACTCTACATCTACAACTCTACATCTACAACTCTATATCTCTACATCTACAACTCTACATCTAGAACTCTACATCTACAACTCTCTACATCTACAACTCTCTACAACTCTACATCTACAACTCTCTACAACTCTACATCTACAACTCTCTACATCTCTACATCTACAACTATCTACATCTACAACTCTCTACATCACTACATCTACAACTCTCTACAACTCTACATCTCTACATCTACAACTCTACATCTCTACATCTACAACTCTCTACAACTCTACATCTACAACTCTGCATCTACATCTACAACTCTACATCTACATCTACATCTCTACAACTCTGCATCTACAACTCTGCATCTACAACTCTGCATCTCTACATCTACAACTCTACAACTCTGCATCTACAACTCTACATCTACAACTCTATATCTCTACATCTACAACTCTATCTCTACATCTACAACTCTACATCTACAACTCTCTACAACTCTGCATCTACATCTCTGCATCTACATCTCTGCATCTACATCTCTGCATCTACAACTCTACATCTCTACCTCTGCATCTACAACTCTGCATCTACAACTCTCTACATCTACAACTCTACATCTACAACTCTACATCTACAAATCTACAACTCTACAACTCTCTACATCTCTACATATACATCTCTACATCTACAACTCTACATCTACAACTCTACATCTCTACAACTCTACATCTACAACTCTCTATATCTCTACATCTACAACTCTACATCTACAACTCTACATCTACAACTCTCTATGTCTCTACAACTCTCTACACCTCTACATCTACAACTCTACATCTACATGTCTACATCAACAACTCTACATCTACAACTCTACAACTCTCTACCTCTGCATCTACAACTCTGCATCTACAACTCTACATCTACAACTCTGCATCTACAACTCTCTACATCTACAACTCTACATCCACAAATCTACAACTCTACAACTCTCTACATCTCTACATATACATCTCTACATCTACAACTCTACATCTACAACTCTACATCTCTACAACTCTACATCTACAACTCTCTATATCTCTACATCTACAACTCTACATCTAGAACTCTACATCTACAACTCTCTACATCTACAACTCTACATCTACAACTCTCTATGTCTCTACAACTCTCTACACCTCTACATCTCTACCTCTGCATCTACAACTCTGCATCTACAACTCTCTACATCTACAACTCTACAACTCTCTACATCTACAACTCTACATCTACATCTCTGCATCTACATCTCTACATCTACAACTCTGCATCTCCAACTCTGCATCTCCAACTCTACATCTCTACATCTCTGCAACTACAACTCTGCATCTACAACTCTGCATCTACATCTCTACATCTACAACTCTCTACATCTACAACTCTACAACACTCTACATCTACAACTCTACATCTCTACATCTACAACTCTACATCTACAACTCTGCATCTACATCTCTGCATCTACATCTCTGCATCTACAACTCTGCATCTACATCTCTACATCTACAACTCTGCATCTACAACTCTACATCTCTACATCTACAACTCTCTACAACTCTACATCTACATCTCTACATCTACAACTCTGCATCTACAACTCTACATCTACATCTCTACAACTCTGCATCTACAACTCTGGATCTACATCTCTACAACTCTACATCTACAACTCTACATCTACAACTCTATATCTCTACATCTACAACTCTACATCTAGAACTCTACATCTACAACTCTCTACATCTACAACTCTCTACAACTCTACATCTACAACTCTCTACAACTCTACATCTACAACTCTCTACATCTCTACATCTACAACTATCTACATCTACAACTCTCTACATCACTACATCTACAACTCTCTACAACTCTACATCTCTACATCTACAACTCTACATCTCTACATCTACAACTCTCTACAACTCTACATCTACAACTCTGCATCTACATCTACAACTCTACATCTACATCTACATCTCTACAACTCTGCATCTACAACTCTGCATCTACAACTCTGCATCTCTACATCTACAACTCTACAACTCTGCATCTACAACTCTACATCTACAACTCTATATCTCTACATCTACAACTCTATCTCTACATCTACAACTCTACATGTACAACTCTCTACAACTCTGCATCTACATCTCTGCATCTACATCTCTGCATCTACATCTCTGCATCTACAACTCTACATCTCTACCTCTGCATCTACAACTCTGCATCTACAACTCTACATCTACAACTCTGCATCTACAACTCTCTACATCTACAACTCTACATCTACAACTCTACATCTACAAATCTACAACTCTACAACTCTCTACATCTCTACATATACATCTCTACATCTACAACTCTACATCTACAACTCTACATCTACAACTCTCTACATCTACAACTCTACATCTACAACTCTCTATGTCTCTACAACTCTCTACACCTCTACATCTACATGTCTACATCAACAACTCTACATCTACAACTCTACATCTCTACCTCTGCATCTACAACTCTGCATCTACAACTCTACATCTACAACTCTACATCCACAACTCTACATCTACAAATCTACAACTCTACAACTCTCTACATCTCTACATATACATCTCTACATCTACAACTCTACATCTACAACTCTACATCTCTACAACTCTACATCTACAACTCTCTATATCTCTACATCTACAACTCTACATCTAGAACTCTACATCTACAACTCTCTACATCTACAACTCTACATCTACAACTCTCTATGTCTCTACAACTCTCTACACCTCTACATCTCTACCTCTGCATCTACAACTCTGCATCTACAACTCTCTACATCTACAACTCTACAACTCTCTACATCTACAACTCTCTACATCTCTACATCTACAACTCTCTACATCTACAACGCTCTACATCACTACATCTACAACTCTCTACAACTCTACATCTCTACATCTACAACTCTACATCTCTACATCTACAACTCTACATCTCTACATCTACAACTCTCTACAACTCTACATCTACATCTCTACATCTACAACTCTGCATCTACATCTACATCTCTACAACTCTGCATCTACAACTCTGCATCTACAACTCTGCATCTCTACATCTACAACTCTACAACTCTGCATCTACAACTCTACATCTACAACTCTATATCTCTACATCTACAACTCTATCTCTACATCTACAACTCTACATCTACAACTCTCTACAACTCTGCATCTACATCTCTGCATCTACATCTCTGCATCTACATCTCTGCATCTACAACTCTACATCTCTACCTCTGCATCTACAACTCTGCATCTACAACTCTCTACATCTACAACTCTACATCTACAACTCTACATCTACAAATCTACAACTCTACAACTCTCTACATCTCTACATATACATCTCTACATCTACAACTCTACATCTACAACTCTACATCTACAACTCTACATATCTACCTCTGCATCTACAACTCTGCATCTACAACTCTACATCTACAACTCTGCATCTACAACTCTCTACATCTACAACTCTACATCTACAACTCTACAAATCTACAACTCTACAACTCTCTACATCTCTACATATACATCTCTACATCTACAACTCTACATCTACAACTCTACATCTCTACAACTCTACATCTACAACTCTCTATATCTCTACATCTACAACTCTACATCTACAACTCTACATCTACAACTCTCTACATCTACAACTCTACATCTACAACTCTCTATGTCTCTACAACTCTCTACACCTCTACATCTACAACTCTACATCTACATGTCTACATCAACAACTCTACATCTACAACTCTACATCTCTACCTCTGCATCTACAACTCTGCATCTACAACTCTACATCTACAACTCTGCATCTACAACTCTCTACATCTACAACTCTACATCCACAACTCTACATCTACAAATCTACAACTCTACAACTCTCTACATCTCTACATATACATCTCTACATCTACAACTCTACATCTACAACTCTACATCTCTACAACTCTACATCTACAACTCTCTATATCTCTACATCTACAACTCTACATCTAGAACTCTACATCTACAACTCTCTACATCTACAACTCTACATCTACAACTCTCTATGTCTCTACAACTCTCTACACCTCTACATCTCTACCTCTGCATCTACAACTCTGCATCTACAACTCTCTACATCTACAACTCTACAACTCTCTACATCTACAACTCTACATCTACATCTCTGCATCTACATCTCTACATCTACAACTCTACATCTACAACTCTACAACACTCTACATCTACAACTCTACATCTACAACTCTGCATCTACAACTCTACATCTCTACATCTCTGCATCTACAACTCTGCATCTCTACATCTACAACTCTACAACTCTGCATCTACAACTCTACATCTACAACTCTATATCTCTACATCTACAACTCTACATCTACAACTCTATCTCTACATCTACAACTCTACATCTACAACTCTCTACATCTCTACAACTCTACATCTACAACTCTCTACATCTACAACTCTACATCTACATCTCTACATCTACAACTCTGCATCTACAACTCTACATCTACATCTCTACAACTCTGCATCTACAACTCTGGATCTACATCTCTACATCTACAACTCTATATCTCTACATCTACAACTCTACATCTAGAACTCTACATCTACAACTCTCTACATCTACAACTCTACATCTACAACTCTCTACAACTCTACATCTACAACTCTCTACAACTCTACATCTACAACTCTCTACATCTACAACTCTCTACATCTACAACTCTCTACATCACTACATCTACAACTCTCTACAACTCTACATCTCTACATCTACAACTCTACATCTCTACATCTACAACTCTCTACAACTCTACATCTACAACTCTGCATCTACATCTACAACTCTACATCTACATCTACATCTCTACAACTCTGCATCTACAACTCTGCATCTACAACTCTGCATCTCTACATCTACAACTCTACAACTCTGCATCTACAACTCTACATCTACAACTCTATATCTCTACATCTACAACTCTATCTCTACATCTACAACTCTACATCTACAACTCTCTACAACTCTGCATCTACATCTCTGCATCTACATCTCTGCATCTACATCTCTGCATCTACAACTCTACATCTCTACCTCTGCATCTACAACTCTGCATCTACAACTCTACATCTACAACTCTGCATCTACAACTCTCTACATCTACAACTCTACATCTACAAATCTACAACTCTACAACTCTCTACATCTCTACATATACATCTCTACATCTACAACTCTACATCTACAACTCTACATCTACAACTCTACATCTCTACCTCTGCATCTACAACTCTGCATCTACAACTCTACATCTACAACTCTGCATCTACAACTCTCTACATCTACAACTCTACATCTACAACTCTACATCTACAAATCTACAACTCTACAACTCTCTACATCTCTACATATACATCTCTACATCTACAACTCTACATCTCTACATCTACAACTCTACATCTACAACTCTACATCTCTACATCTGTAGATTTGTAGATGTAGAGTTGTAGATGTAGAGTTGTAGATGTAGAGTTGTAGATGCAGAGTTGTAGATGCAGAGGTAGAGATGTAGAGTTGTAGATGCAGAGATGTAGATGCAGAGATGTAGATGCAGAGATGTAGATGCAGAGTTGTAGAGAGTTGTAGATGTAGAGTTGTAGATGTAGAGATAGAGTTGTAGATGTAGAGATATAGAGTTGTAGATGTAGAGTTGTAGATGCAGAGTTGTAGAGTTGTAGATGTAGAGATGCAGAGTTGTAGATGCAGAGTTGTAGAGAGTTGTAGATGTAGAGATGTAGAGTTGTAGATGTAGAGATGTAGAGTTGTAGAGAGTTGTAGATGTAGTGATGTAGAGAGTTGTAGATGTAGATAGTTGTAGATGTAGAGATGTAGAGAGTTGTAGATGTAGAGTTGTAGAGAGTTGTAGATGTAGAGTTGTAGAGAGTTGTAGATGTAGAGAGTTGTAGATGTAGAGTTCTAGATGTAGAGTTGTAGATGTAGAGATATAGAGTTGTAGATGTAGAGTTGTAGATGTAGAGTTGTAGATGCAGAGTTGTAGAGATGTAGATCCAGAGTTGTAGATGCAGAGTTGTAGAGATGTAGATGTAGAGTTGTAGATGCAGAGTTGTAGATGTAGAGATGTAGAGATATAGAGTTGTAGATGTAGAGATGTAGATCCAGAGTTGTAGATGCAGAGTTGTAGATGTAGAGATGTAGATGCAGAGTTGTAGATGCAGAGATGTAGATGCAGAGATGTAGATGCAGAGTTGTAGATGTAGAGTTGTAGATGTAGAGATGTAGAGTTGTAGATGTAGAGTTGTAGATGTAGAGTGTTGTAGAGTTGTAGATGTAGAGAGTTGTAGATGTAGAGATGTAGATGCAGAGTTGTAGATGCAGAGTTGTAGTTGCAGAGATGTAGAGATGTAGAGTTGTAGATGCAGAGTTGTAGATGTAGAGTTGTAGATGTAGAGTGTTGTAGAGTTGTAGATGTAGAGTTGTAGATGTAGAGATGTAGATGCAGAGATGTAGATGTAGAGTTGTAGATGTAGAGAGTTGTAGAGTTGTAGATGTAGAGAGTTGTAGATGCAGAGTTGTAGATGCAGAGGTAGAGATGTAGAGGTGTAGAGAGTTGTAGAGACATAGAGAGTTGTAGATGTAGAGTTGTAGATGTAGAGAGTTGTAGGTGTAGAGTTCTAGATGTAGAGTTGTAGATGTAGAGATATAGAGAGTTGTAGATGTAGAGTTGTAGAGATGTAGAGTTGTAGATGTAGAGTTGTAGATGTAGAGATGTATATGTAGAGATGTAGAGAGTTGTAGAGTTGTAGATTTGTAGATGTAGAGTTGTGGATGTAGAGTTGTAGATGTAGAGAGTTGTAGATGCAGAGTTGTAGATGTAGAGTTGTAGATGCAGAGTTGTAGATGCAGAGGTAGAGATGTAGAGTTGTAGATGTAGAGTTGTTGATGTAGACATGTAGATGTAGAGTTGTAGATGTAGAGGTGTAGAGAGTTGTAGAGACATAGAGAGTTGTAGATGTAGAGTTGTAGATGTAGAGAGTTGTAGATGTAGAGTTGTAGATGTAGAGTTGTAGATGTAGAGATATAGAGAGTTGTAGATGTAGAGTTGTAGAGATGTAGAGTTGTAGATGTAGAGTTGTAGATGTAGAGATGTATATGTAGAGATGTAGAGAGTTGTAGAGTTGTAGATTTGTAGAGTTGTAGATGTAGAGTTGTAGATGTAGAGAGTTGTAGATGCAGAGTTGTAGATGTAGAGTTGTAGATGCAGAGTTGTAGATGCAGAGGTAGAGATGTAGAGTTGTAGATGTAGAGTTGTAGATGTAGAGTTGTAGATGTAGAGTTGTAGATGTAGAGATGTATATGTAGAGATGTAGAGAGTTGTAGAGTTGTAGATTTGTAGATGTAGAGTTGTAGATCTCTACAACTCTACATCTACAACTCTCTATATCTCTACATCTACAACTCTACATCTAGAACTCTACATCTACAACTCTCTACATCTACAACTCTACATCTACAACTCTCTATGTCTCTACAACTCTCTACACCTCTACATCTCTACCTCTGCATCTACAACTCTGCATCTACAACTCTCTACATCTACAACTCTACAACTCTCTACATCTACAACTCTACATCTACATCTCTGCATCTACATCTCTACATCTACAACTCTACATCTACAACTCTACAACACTCTACATCTACAACTCTACATCTACAACTCTGCATCTACAACTCTAAATCTCTACATCTCTGCAACTACAACTCTGCATCTACAACTCTGCATCTACATCTCTACATCTACAACTCTCTACATCTACAACTCTACAACACTCTACATCTACAACTCTACATCTACAACTCTACATCTCTACATCTACAACTCTACATCTACAACTCTGCATCTACATCTCTGCATCTACATCTCTGCATCTACAACTCTACATCTACATCTCTACATCTACAACTCTGCATCTACAACTCTACATCTACATCTCTACAACTCTGCATCTAGAACTCTGGATCTACATCTCTACAACTCTGCATCTACAACTCTACATCTACAACTCTACATCTACAACTCTATATCTCTACATCTACAACTCTACATCTAGAACTCTACATCTACAACTCTCTACATCTACAACTCTCTACAACTCTACATCTACAACTCTCTACAACTCTACATCTACAACTCTCTACATCTCTACATCTACAACTATCTACATCTACAACTCTCTACATCACTACATCTACAACTCTCTACAACTCTACATCTCTACATCTACAACTCTACATCTCTACATCTACAACTCTCTACAACTCTACATCTACAACTCTGCATCTACATCTACAACTCTACATCTACATCTACATCTCTACAACTCTGCATCTACAACTCTGCATCTACAACTCTGCATCTCTACATCTACAACTCTACAACTCTGCATCTACAACTCTACATCTACAACTCTATATCTCTACATCTACAACTCTATCTCTACATCTACAACTCTACATCTACAACTCTCTACAACTCTGCATCTACATCTCTGCATCTACATCTCTGCATCTACATCTCTGCATCTACAACTCTACATCTCTACCTCTGCATCTACAACTCTGCATCTACAACTCTACATCTACAACTCTGCATCTACAACTCTCTACATCTACAACTCTACATCTACAAATCTACAACTCTACAACTCTCTACATCTCTACATATACATCTCTACATCTACAACTCTACATCCCTACATCTACAACTCTACATCTACAACTCTGCATCTACATCTCTGCATCTACATCTCTGCATCTACAACTCTGCATCTACATCTCTACATCTACAACTCTGCATCTACAACTCTACATCTCTACATCTACAACTCTCTACAACTCTACATCTACATCTCTACATCTACAACTCTGCATCTACAACTCTACATCTACATCTCTACAACTCTGCATCTACAACTCTGGATCTACATCTCTACATCTACAACTCTACAACTCTGCATCTACAACTCTACATCTACAACTCTACATCTACAACTCTATATCTCTACATCTACAACTCTACATCTAGAACTCTACATCTACAACTCTCTACATCTACAACTCTACATCTACAACTCTCTACAACTCTACATCTACAACTCTCTACAACTCTACATCTACAACTCTCTACATCTCTACATCTACAACTCTCTACATCTACAACTCTCTACATCACTACATCTACAACTCTCTACAACTCTACATCTCTACATCTACAACTCTACATCTCTACATCTACAACTCTCTACAACTCTACATCTACATCTCTACATCTACAACTCTGCATCTACATCTACAACTCTACATCTACATCTCTACAACTCTGCATCTACAACTCTGCATCTACAACTCTGCATCTCTACATCTACAACTCTACAACTCTGCATCTACAACTCTACATCTACAACTCTATATCTCTACATCTACAACTCTATCTCTACATCTACAACTCTACATCTACAACTCTCTACAACTCTGCATCTACATCTCTGCATCTACATCTCTGCATCTACATCTCTGCATCTACAACTCTACATCTCTACCTCTGCATCTACAACTCTGCATCTACAACTCTACATCTACAACTCTGCATCTACAACTCTCTACATCTACAACTCTACATCTACAACTCTACATCTACAAATCTACAACTCTACAACTCTCTACATCTCTACATATACATCTCTACATCTACAACTCTACATCTACAACTCTACATCTACAACTCTACATCTCTACCTCTGCATCTACAACTCTGCATCTACAACTCTACATCTACAACTCTACATCTACAACTCTGCATCTACAACTCTCTACATCTACAACTCTACATCTACAACTCTACATCTACAAATCTACAACTCTACAACTCTCTACATCTCTACATATACATCTCTACATCTACAACTCTACATCTACAACTCTACATCTCTACAACTCTACATCTACAACTCTCTACATCTACAACTCTACATCTACAACTCTACATCTACAAATCTACAACTCTACAACTCTCTACATCTCTACATATACATCTCTACATCTACAACTCTACATCTACAACTCTATATCTCTACATCTACAACTCTACATCTAGAACTCTACATCTACAACTCTCTACATCTACAACTCTACATCTACAACTCTCTACAACTCTACATCTACAACTCTCTACAACTCTACATCTACAACTCTCTACATCTCTACATCTACAACTCTCTACATCACTACATCTACAACTCTCTACAACTCTACATCTCTACATCTACAACTCTACATCTCTACATCTACAACTCTCTACAACTCTACATCTACATCTCTACATCTACAACTCTGCATCTACATCTACAACTCTACATCTACATCTCTACAACTCTGCATCTACAACTCTGCATCTACAACTCTGCATCTCTACATCTACAACTCTACAACTCTGCATCTACAACTCTACATCTACAACTCTATATCTCTACATCTACAACTCTATCTCTACATCTACAACTCTACATCTACAACTCTCTACAACTCTGCATCTACATCTCTGCATCTACATCTCTGCATCTACATCTCTGCATCTACAACTCTACATCTCTACCTCTGCATCTACAACTCTGCATCTACAACTCTACATCTACAACTCTGCATCTACAACTCTCTACATCTACAACTCTACATCTACAAATCTACAACTCTACAACTCTCTACATCTCTACATATACATCTCTACATCTACAACTCTACATCTACAACTCTACATCTACAACTCTACATCTCTACCTCTGCATCTACAACTCTGCATCTACAACTCTACATCTACAACTCTGCATCTACAACTCTCTACATCTACAACTCTACATCTACAACTCTACATCTACAAATCTACAACTCTACAACTCTCTACATCTCTACATATACATCTCTACATCTACAACTCTACATCTACAACTCTACATCTCTACAACTCTACATCTACAACTCTCTATATCTCTACATCTACAACTCTACATCTACAACTCTACATCTACAACTCTCTACATCTACAACTCTACATCTACAACTCTCTATGTCTCTACAACTCTCTACACCTCTACATCTACAACTCTACATCTACATCTCTACATCTACAACTCTACATCTACAACTCTACATCTCTACCTCTGCATCTACAACTCTGCATCTACAACTCTACATCTACAACTCTGCATCTACAACTCTCTACATCTACAACTCTACATCCACAACTCTACATCTACAAATCTACAACTCTACAACTCTCTACATCTCTACATATACATCTCTACATCTACAACTCTACATCTACAACTCTACATCTACAACTCTCTATATCTCTACATCTACAACTCTACATCTAGAACTCTACATCTACAACTCTCTACATCTACAACTCTACATCTACAACTCTCTATGTCTCTACAACTCTCTACACCTCTACATCTCTACCTCTGCATCTACAACTCTGCATCTACAACTCTCTACATCTACAACTCTACAACTCTCTACATCTACAACTCTACATCTACATCTCTGCATCTACATCTCTACATCTACAACTCTGCATCTCCAACTCTGCATCTCCAACTCTACATCTCTACATCTCTGCAACTACAACTCTGCATCTACAACTCTGCATCTACATCTCTACATCTACAACTCTCTACATCTACAACTCTACAACACTCTACATCTACAACTCTACATCTCTACATCTACAACTCTACATCTACAACTCTGCATCTACATCTCTGCATCTACATCTCTGCATCTACAACTCTGCATCTACATCTCTACATCTACAACTCTGCATCTACAACTCTACATCTCTACATCTACAACTCTCTACAACTCTACATCTACATCTCTACATCTACAACTCTGCATCTACAACTCTACATCTACATCTCTACAACTCTGCATCTACAACTCTGGATCTACATCTCTACAACTCTACATCTACAACTCTACATCTACAACTCTATATCTCTACATCTACAACTCTACATCTAGAACTCTACATCTACAACTCTCTACATCTACAACTCTCTACAACTCTACATCTACAACTCTCTACATCTCTACATCTACAACTATCTACATCTACAACTCTCTACATCACTACATCTACAACTCTCTACAACTCTACATCTCTACATCTACAACTCTACATCTCTACATCTACAACTCTCTACAACTCTGCATCTACAACTCTGCATCTCTACATCTACAACTCTACAACTCTGCATCTACAACTCTACATCTACAACTCTATATCTCTACATCTACAACTCTATCTCTACATCTACAACTCTACATGTACAACTCTCTACAACTCTGCATCTACATCTCTGCATCTACATCTCTGCATCTACATCTCTGCATCTACAACTCTACATCTCTACCTCTGCATCTACAACTCTGCATCTACAACTCTACATCTACAACTCTGCATCTACAACTCTCTACATCTACAACTCTACATCTACAACTCTACATCTACAAATCTACAACTCTACAACTCTCTACATCTCTACATATACATCTCTACATCTACAACTCTACATCTACAACTCTACATCTACAACTCTCTACATCTACAACTCTACATCTACAACTCTCTATGTCTCTACAACTCTCTACACCTCTACATCTACAACTCTACATCTACATGTCTACATCAACAACTCTACATCTACAACTCTACATCTCTACCTCTGCATCTACAACTCTGCATCTACAACTCTACATCTACAACTCTACATCCACAACTCTACATCTACAAATCTACAACTCTACAACTCTCTACATCTCTACATATACATCTCTACATCTACAACTCTACATCTACAACTCTACATCTCTACAACTCTACATCTACAACTCTCTATATCTCTACATCTACAACTCTACATCTAGAACTCTACATCTACAACTCTCTACATCTACAACTCTACATCTACAACTCTCTATGTCTCTACAACTCTCTACACCTCTACATCTCTACCTCTGCATCTACAACTCTGCATCTACAACTCTCTACATCTACAACTCTACAACTCTCTACATCTACAACTCTCTACATCTCTACATCTACAACTCTCTACATCTACAACGCTCTACATCACTACATCTACAACTCTCTACAACTCTACATCTCTACATCTACAACTCTACATCTCTACATCTACAACTCTCTACAACTCTACATCTACATCTCTACATCTACAACTCTGCATCTACATCTACATCTCTACAACTCTGCATCTACAACTCTGCATCTACAACTCTGCATCTCTACATCTACAACTCTACAACTCTGCATCTACAACTCTACATCTACAACTCTATATCTCTACATCTACAACTCTATCTCTACATCTACAACTCTACATCTACAACTCTCTACAACTCTGCATCTACATCTCTGCATCTACATCTCTGCATCTACATCTCTGCATCTACAACTCTACATCTCTACCTCTGCATCTACAACTCTGCATCTACAACTCTCTACATCTACAACTCTACATCTACAACTCTACATCTACAAATCTACAACTCTACAACTCTCTACATCTCTACATATACATCTCTACATCTACAACTCTACATCTACAACTCTACATCTCTACCTCTGCATCTACAACTCTGCATCTACAACTCTACATCTACAACTCTGCATCTACAACTCTCTACATCTACAACTCTACATCTACAACTCTACAAATCTACAACTCTACAACTCTCTACATCTCTACATATACATCTCTACATCTACAACTCTACATCTACAACTCTACATCTCTACAACTCTACATCTACAACTCTCTATATCTCTACATCTACAACTCTACATCTACAACTCTACATCTACAACTCTCTACATCTACAACTCTACATCTACAACTCTCTATGTCTCTACAACTCTCTACACCTCTACATCTACAACTCTACATCTACATGTCTACATCAACAACTCTACATCTACAACTCTACAACTCTCTACCTCTGCATCTACAACTCTGCATCTACAACTCTACATCTACAACTCTGCATCTACAACTCTCTACATCTACAACTCTACATCCACAAATCTACAACTCTACAACTCTCTACATCTCTACATATACATCTCTACATCTACAACTCTACATCTACAACTCTACATCTCTACAACTCTACATCTACAACTCTCTATATCTCTACATCTACAACTCTACATCTAGAACTCTACATCTACAACTCTCTACATCTACAACTCTACATCTACAACTCTCTATGTCTCTACAACTCTCTACACCTCTACATCTCTACCTCTGCATCTACAACTCTGCATCTACAACTCTCTACATCTACAACTCTACAACTCTCTACATCTACAACTCTACATCTACATCTCTGCATCTACATCTCTACATCTACAACTCTGCATCTCCAACTCTGCATCTCCAACTCTACATCTCTACATCTCTGCAACTACAACTCTGCATCTACAACTCTGCATCTACATCTCTACATCTACAACTCTCTACATCTACAACTCTACAACACTCTACATCTACAACTCTACATCTCTACATCTACAACTCTACATCTACAACTCTGCATCTACATCTCTGCATCTACATCTCTGCATCTACAACTCTGCATCTACATTTCTACATCTACAACTCTGCATCTACAACTCTACATCTCTACATCTACAACTCTCTACAACTCTACATCTACATCTCTACATCTACAACTCTGCATCTACAACTCTACATCTACATCTCTACAACTCTGCATCTACAACTCTGGATCTACATCTCTACAACTCTACATCTACAACTCTACATCTACAACTCTATATCTCTACATCTACAACTCTACATCTAGAACTCTACATCTACAACTCTCTACATCTACAACTCTCTACAACTCTACATCTACAACTCTCTACAACTCTACATCTACAACTCTCTACATCTCTACATCTACAACTATCTACATCTACAACTCTCTACATCACTACATCTACAACTCTCTACAACTCTACATCTCTACATCTACAACTCTACATCTCTACATCTACAACTCTCTACAACTCTACATCTACAACTCTGCATCTACATCTACAACTCTACATCTACATCTACATCTCTACAACTCTGCATCTACAACTCTGCATCTACAACTCTGCATCTCTACATCTACAACTCTACAACTCTGCATCTACAACTCTACATCTACAACTCTATATCTCTACATCTACAACTCTATCTCTACATCTACAACTCTACATGTACAACTCTCTACAACTCTGCATCTACATCTCTGCATCTACATCTCTGCATCTACATCTCTGCATCTACAACTCTACATCTCTACCTCTGCATCTACAACTCTGCATCTACAACTCTACATCTACAACTCTGCATCTACAACTCTCTACATCTACAACTCTACATCTACAACTCTACATCTACAAATCTACAACTCTACAACTCTCTACATCTCTACATATACATCTCTACATCTACAACTCTACATCTACAACTCTACATCTACAACTCTCTACATCTACAACTCTACATCTACAACTCTCTATGTCTCTACAACTCTCTACACCTCTACATCTACATGTCTACATCAACAACTCTACATCTACAACTCTACATCTCTACCTCTGCATCTACAACTCTGCATCTACAACTCTACATCTACAACTCTACATCCACAACTCTACATCTACAAATCTACAACTCTACAACTCTCTACATCTCTACATATACATCTCTACATCTACAACTCTACATCTACAACTCTACATCTCTACAACTCTACATCTACAACTCTCTATATCTCTACATCTACAACTCTACATCTAGAACTCTACATCTACAACTCTCTACATCTACAACTCTACATCTACAACTCTCTATGTCTCTACAACTCTCTACACCTCTACATCTCTACCTCTGCATCTACAACTCTGCATCTACAACTCTCTACATCTACAACTCTACAACTCTCTACATCTACAACTCTCTACATCTCTACATCTACAACTCTCTACATCTACAACGCTCTACATCACTACATCTACAACTCTCTACAACTCTACATCTCTACATCTACAACTCTACATCTCTACATCTACAACTCTCTACAACTCTACATCTACATCTCTACATCTACAACTCTGCATCTACATCTACATCTCTACAACTCTGCATCTACAACTCTGCATCTACAACTCTGCATCTCTACATCTACAACTCTACAACTCTGCATCTACAACTCTACATCTACAACTCTATATCTCTACATCTACAACTCTATCTCTACATCTACAACTCTACATCTACAACTCTCTACAACTCTGCATCTACATCTCTGCATCTACATCTCTGCATCTACATCTCTGCATCTACAACTCTACATCTCTACCTCTGCATCTACAACTCTGCATCTACAACTCTCTACATCTACAACTCTACATCTACAACTCTACATCTACAAATCTACAACTCTACAACTCTCTACATCTCTACATATACATCTCTACATCTACAACTCTACATCTACAACTCTACATCTACAACTCTACATCTCTACCTCTGCATCTACAACTCTGCATCTACAACTCTACATCTACAACTCTGCATCTACAACTCTCTACATCTACAACTCTACATCTACAACTCTACAAATCTACAACTCTACAACTCTCTACATCTCTACATATACATCTCTACATCTACAACTCTACATCTACAACTCTACATCTCTACAACTCTACATCTACAACTCTCTATATCTCTACATCTACAACTCTACATCTACAACTCTACATCTACAACTCTCTACATCTACAACTCTACATCTACAACTCTCTATGTCTCTACAACTCTCTACACCTCTACATCTACAACTCTACATCTACATGTCTACATCAACAACTCTACATCTACAACTCTACATCTCTACCTCTGCATCTACAACTCTGCATCTACAACTCTACATCTACAACTCTGCATCTACAACTCTCTACATCTACAACTCTACATCCACAACTCTACATCTACAAATCTACAACTCTACAACTCTCTACATCTCTACATATACATCTCTACATCTACAACTCTACATCTACAACTCTACATCTCTACAACTCTACATCTACAACTCTCTATATCTCTACATCTACAACTCTACATCTAGAACTCTACATCTACAACTCTCTACATCTACAACTCTACATCTACAACTCTCTATGTCTCTACAACTCTCTACACCTCTACATCTCTACCTCTGCATCTACAACTCTGCATCTACAACTCTCTACATCTACAACTCTACAACTCTCTACATCTACAACTCTACATCTACATCTCTGCATCTACATCTCTACATCTACAACTCTACA
Organism: Gasterosteus aculeatus; assembly: GCF_964276395.1. Classification (NCBI taxonomy): domain Eukaryota; kingdom Metazoa; phylum Chordata; class Actinopteri; order Perciformes; family Gasterosteidae; genus Gasterosteus; species Gasterosteus aculeatus. The sequence continues at coordinate 60,445 of NW_027554881.1, read as the reverse complement.
TCTACAACTCTACAACACTCTACATCTACAACTCTACATCTACAACTCTGCATCTACAACTCTACATCTCTACATCTCTGCAACTACAACTCTGCATCTACAACTCTGCATCTACATCTCTACATCTACAACTCTCTACATCTACAACTCTACAACACTCTACATCTACAACTCTACATCTACAACTCTACATCTCTACATCTACAACTCTACATCTACAACTCTGCATCTACATCTCTGCATCTACATCTCTGCATCTACAACTCTGCATCTACATCTCTACATCTACAACTCTGCATCTACAACTCTACATCTCTACATCTACAACTCTCTACAACTCTACATCTACATCTCTACATCTACAACTCTGCATCTACAACTCTGGGTCTACATCTCTACAACTCTGCATCTACAACTCTACATCTACAACTCTACATCTACAACTCTATATCTCTACATCTACAACTCTACATCTAGAACTCTACATCTACAACTCTCTACATCTACAACTCTACATCTACAACTCTCTACAACTCTACATCTACAACTCTCTACATCTCTACATCTACAACTATCTACATCTACAACTCTCTACATCACTACATCTACAACTCTCTACAACTCTACATCTCTACATCTACAACTCTACATCTCTACATCTACAACTCTCTACAACTCTACATCTACAACTCTGCATCTACATCTACAACTCTACATCTACATCTACATCTCTACAACTCTGCATCTACAACTCTGCATCTACAACTCTGCATCTCTACATCTACAACTCTACAACTCTGCATCTACAACTCTACATCTACAACTCTATATCTCTACATCTACAACTCTATCTCTACATCTACAACTCTACATCTACAACTCTCTACAACTCTGCATCTACATCTCTGCATCTACATCTCTGCATCTACAACTCTCTACATCTACAACTCTACATCTACAACTCTACATCTACAAATCTACAACTCTACAACTCTCTACATCTCTACATATACATCTCTACATCTACAACTCTACATCTACAACTCTACATCTACAACTCTACATCTCTACCTCTGCATCTACAACTCTGCATCTACAACTCTACATCTACAACTCTGCATCTACAACTCTCTACATCTACAACTCTACATCTACAACTCTACATCTACAAATCTACAACTCTACAACTCTCTACATCTCTACATATACATCTCTACATCTACAACTCTACATCTACAACTCTACATCTACAACTCTACATCTCTACCTCTGCATCTACAACTCTGCATCTACAACTCTACATCTACAACTCTGCATCTACAACTCTCTACATCTACAACTCTACATCTACAACTCTACATCTACAAATCTACAACTCTACAACTCTCTACATCTCTACATATACATCTCTACATCTACAACTCTACATCTCTACATCTACAACTCTACATCTACAACTCTGCATCTACAACTCTCTACATCTACAACTCTACATCCACAACTCTACATCTACAAATCTACAACTCTACAACTCTCTACATCTCTACATATACATCTCTACATCTACAACTCTACATCTACAACTCTACATCTCTACAACTCTACATCTACAACTCTCTATATCTCTACATCTACAACTCTACATCTAGAACTCTACATCTACAACTCTCTACATCTACAACTCTACATCTACAACTCTCTATGTCTCTACAACTCTCTACACCTCTACATCTCTACCTCTGCATCTACAACTCTGCATCTACAACTCTCTACATCTACAACTCTACAACTCTCTACATCTACAACTCTACATCTACATCTCTGCATCTACATCTCTACATCTACAACTCTACATCTACAACTCTACAACACTCTACATCTACAACTCTACATCTACAACTCTGCATCTACAACTCTACATCTCTACATCTCTGCAACTACAACTCTGCATCTACAACTCTGCATCTACATCTCTACATCTACAACTCTCTACATCTACAACTCTACAACACTCTACATCTACAACTCTACATCTACAACTCTACATCTCTACATCTACAACTCTACATCTACAACTCTGCATCTACATCTCTGCATCTACATCTCTGCATCTACAACTCTGCATCTACATCTCTACATCTACAACTCTGCATCTACAACTCTACATCTCTACATCTACAACTCTCTACAACTCTACATCTACATCTCTACATCTACAACTCTGCATCTACAACTCTACATCTACATCTCTACAACTCTGCATCTACAACTCTGGATCTACATCTCTACAACTCTGCATCTACAACTCTACATCTACAACTCTATATCTCTACATCTACCACTCTACATCTAGAACTCTACATCTACAACTCTCTACATCTACAACTCTCTACAACTCTACATCTACAACTCTCTACAACTCTACATCTACAACTCTCTACATCTCTACATCTACAACTATCTACATCTACAACTCTCTACATCACTACATCTACAACTCTCTACAACTCTACATCTCTACATCTACAACTCTACATCTACAACTCTCTACAACTCTACATCTACAACTCTGCATCTACATCGCCAACTCTACATCTACATCTACATCTCTACAACTCTGCATCTACAACTCTACATCTACAACTCTGCATCTACATCTCTGCATCTACATCTCTGCATCTACAACTCTGCATCTACATCTCTACATCTACAACTCTGCATCTACAACTCTACATCTCTACATCTACAACTCTCTACAACTCTACATCTACATCTCTACATCTACAACTCTGCATCTACAACTCTGGGTCTACATCTCTACAACTCTGCATCTACAACTCTACATCTACAACTCTACATCTACAACTCTATATCTCTACATCTACAACTCTACATCTAGAACTCTACATCTACAACTCTCTACATCTACAACTCTACATCTACAACTCTCTACAACTCTACATCTACAACTCTCTACATCTCTACATCTACAACTATCTACATCTACAACTCTCTACATCACTACATCTACAACTCTCTACAACTCTACATCTCTACATCTACAACTCTACATCTCTACATCTACAACTCTCTACAACTCTACATCTACAACTCTGCATCTACATCTACAACTCTACATCTACATCTACATCTCTACAACTCTGCATCTACAACTCTGCATCTACAACTCTGCATCTCTACATCTACAACTCTACAACTCTGCATCTACAACTCTACATCTACAACTCTATATCTCTACATCTACAACTCTATCTCTACATCTACAACTCTACATCTACAACTCTCTACAACTCTGCATCTACATCTCTGCATCTACATCTCTGCATCTACAACTCTCTACATCTACAACTCTACATCTACAACTCTACATCTACAAATCTACAACTCTACAACTCTCTACATCTCTACATATACATCTCTACATCTACAACTCTACATCTACAACTCTACATCTACAACTCTACATCTCTACCTCTGCATCTACAACTCTGCATCTACAACTCTACATCTACAACTCTGCATCTACAACTCTCTACATCTACAACTCTACATCTACAACTCTACATCTACAAATCTACAACTCTACAACTCTCTACATCTCTACATATACATCTCTACATCTACAACTCTACATCTACAACTCTACATCTACAACTCTACATCTCTACCTCTGCATCTACAACTCTGCATCTACAACTCTACATCTACAACTCTGCATCTACAACTCTCTACATCTACAACTCTACATCTACAACTCTACATCTACAAATCTACAACTCTACAACTCTCTACATCTCTACATATACATCTCTACATCTACAACTCTACATCTCTACATCTACAACTCTACATCTACAACTCTGCATCTACAACTCTCTACATCTACAACTCTACATCCACAACTCTACATCTACAAATCTACAACTCTACAACTCTCTACATCTCTACATATACATCTCTACATCTACAACTCTACATCTACAACTCTACATCTCTACAACTCTACATCTACAACTCTCTATATCTCTACATCTACAACTCTACATCTAGAACTCTACATCTACAACTCTCTACATCTACAACTCTACATCTACAACTCTCTATGTCTCTACAACTCTCTACACCTCTACATCTCTACCTCTGCATCTACAACTCTGCATCTACAACTCTCTACATCTACAACTCTACAACTCTCTACATCTACAACTCTACATCTACATCTCTGCATCTACATCTCTACATCTACAACTCTACATCTACAACTCTACAACAATCTACATCTACAACTCTACATCTACAACTCTGCATCTACAACTCTACATCTCTACATCTCTGCAACTACAACTCTGCATCTACAACTCTGCATCTACATCTCTACATCTACAACTCTCTACATCTACAACTCTACAACACTCTACATCTACAACTCTACATCTACAACTCTACATCTCTACATCTACAACTCTACATCTACAACTCTGCATCTACATCTCTGCATCTACATCTCTGCATCTACAACTCTGCATCTACATCTCTACATCTACAACTCTGCATCTACAACTCTACATCTCTACATCTACAACTCTCTACAACTCTACATCTACATCTCTACATCTACAACTCTGCATCTACAACTCTACATCTACATCTCTACAACTCTGCATCTACAACTCTGGATCTACATCTCTACAACTCTGCATCTACAACTCTACATCTACAACTCTATATCTCTACATCTACCACTCTACATCTAGAACTCTACATCTACAACTCTCTACATCTACAACTCTCTACAACTCTACATCTACAACTCTCTACAACTCTACATCTACAACTCTCTACATCTCTACATCTACAACTATCTACATCTACAACTCTCTACATCACTACATCTACAACTCTCTACAACTCTACATCTCTACATCTACAACTCTACATCTCTACATCTACAACTCTCTACAACTCTACATCTACAACTCTGCATCTACATCGCCAACTCTACATCTACATCTACATCTCTACAACTCTGCATCTACAACTCTGCATCTACAACTCTGCATCTCTACATCTACAACTCTACAACTCTGCATCTACAACTCTACATCTACAACTCTATATCTCTACATCTACAACTCTATCTCTACATCTACAACTCTACATCTACAACTCTCTACAACTCTGCATCTACATCTCTGCATCTACATATCTGCATCTACATCTCTGCATCTACAACTCTACATCTCTACCTCTGCATCTACAACTCTGCATCTACAACTCTACATCTACAACTCTGCATCTACAACTCTCTACATCTACAACTCTACATCTACAAATCTACAACTCTACAACTCTCTACATCTCTACATATACATCTCTACATCTACAACTCTACATCTACAACTCTACATCTACAACTCTACATCCCTACCTCTGCATCTACAACTCTGCATCTACAACTCTACATCTACAACTCTGCATCTACAACTCTCTACATCTACAACTCTACATCTACAACTCTACATCTACAAATCTACAACTCTACAACTCTCTACATCTCTACATATACATCTCTACATCTACAACTCTACATCTACAACTCTGCATCTACATCTCTGCATCTACATCTCTGCATCTACAACTCTGCATCTACATCTCTACATCTACAACTCTGCATCTACAACTCTACATCTCTACATCTACAACTCTCTACAACTCTACATCTACATCTCTACATCTACAACTCTGCATCTACAACTCTACATCTACATCTCTACAACTCTGCATCTACAACTCTGGATCTACATCTCTACATCTACAACTCTACAACTCTGCATCTACAACTCTACATCTACAACTCTACATCTACAACTCTATATCTCTACATCTACAACTCTACATCTAGAACTCTACATCTACAACTCTCTACATCTACAACTCTACATCTACAACTCTCTACAACTCTACATCTACAACTCTCTACAACTCTACATCTACAACTCTCTACATCTCTACATCTACAACTCTCTACATCTACAACTCTCTACATCACTACATCTACAACTCTCTACAACTCTACATCTCTACATCTACAACTCTACATCTCTACATCTACAACTCTCTACAACTCTACATCTACATCTCTACATCTACAACTCTGCATCTACATCTACAACTCTACATCTACATCTCTACAACTCTGCATCTACAACTCTGCATCTACAACTCTGCATCTCTACATCTACAACTCTACAACTCTGCATCTACAACTCTACATCTACAACTCTATATCTCTACATCTACAACTCTATCTCTACATCTACAACTCTACATCTACAACTCTCTACAACTCTGCATCTACATCTCTGCATCTACATCTCTGCATCTACATCTCTGCATCTACAACTCTACATCTCTACCTCTGCATCTACAACTCTGCATCTACAACTCTACATCTACAACTCTGCATCTACAACTCTCTACATCTACAACTCTACATCTACAACTCTACATCTACAAATCTACAACTCTACAACTCTCTACATCTCTACATATACATCTCTACATCTACAACTCTACATCTACAACTCTACATCTACAACTCTACATCTCTACCTCTGCATCTACAACTCTGCATCTACAACTCTACATCTACAACTCTGCATCTACAACTCTCTACATCTACAACTCTACATCTACAACTCTCTATGTCTCTACAACTCTCTACACCTCTACATCTACAACTCTACATCTACATCTCTACATCTACAACTCTACATCTACAACTCTACATCTCTACCTCTGCATCTACAACTCTGCATCTACAACTCTACATCTACAACTCTGCATCTACAACTCTCTACATCTACAACTCTACATCCACAACTCTACATCTACAAATCTACAACTCTACAACTCTCTACATCTCTACATATACATCTCTACATCTACAACTCTACATCTACAACTCTACATCTACAACTCTCTATATCTCTACATCTACAACTCTACATCTAGAACTCTACATCTACAACTCTCTACATCTACAACTCTACATCTACAACTCTCTATGTCTCTACAACTCTCTACACCTCTACATCTCTACCTCTGCATCTACAACTCTGCATCTACAACTCTCTACATCTACAACTCTACAACTCTCTACATCTACAACTCTACATCTACATCTCTGCATCTACATCTCTACATCTACAACTCTACATCTACAACTCTACAACACTCTACATCTACAACTCTACATCTACAACTCTGCATCTACAACTCTACATCTCTACATCTCTGCAACTACAACTCTGCATCTACAACTCTGCATCTACATCTCTACATCTACAACTCTCTACATCTACAACTCTACAACACTCTACATCTACAACTCTACATCTACAACTCTACATCTCTGCATCTACAACTCTGCATCTACATCTCTGCATCTACAACTCTCTACATCTACAACTCTCTGCATCTACAACTCTCTACATCTACAACTCTACATCTACAACTCTCTACAACTCTACATCAACAACTCTCTACATCTACAACTCTACATCACTACATCTACAACTCTCTACAACTCTACATCTCTACATCTACAACTCTCTACAACTCTACATCTAAATCTCTACATCTACAACTCTGCATCTACATCTACAACTCTACATCTACATCTACATCTCTACAACTCTGCATCTACAATTCTACATCTACATCTCTACAACTCTGCATCTACAACTCTGGATCTACATCTCTACATCTACAACTCTACAACTCTGCATCTACAACTCTACATCTACAACTCTATATCTCTACATCTACAACTCTATCTCTACATCTACAACTCTACATCTACAACTCTCTACAACTCTGAATCTACATCTCTGCATCTACATCTCTGCATCTACAACTCTGCATCTACATCTCTACATCTACAACTCTGCATCTACAACTCTACAACTCTGCATCTACAACTCTGCATCTCTACATCTACAACTCTGCATCTCTACATCTACAACTCTACAACTCTGCATCTACAACTCTACATCTACAACTCTATATCTCTACATCTACAACTCTACATCTACAACTCTATATCTCTACATCTACAACTCTATATCTCTACATCTACAACCCTACATCTACAACTCTATCTCTACATCTACAACTCTCTACATCTCTACAACTCTGCATCTACATCTCTGCATCTACATCTCTGCATCTACATCTCTGCATCTACATCTCTACATCTACAACTCTGCATCTACAACTCTACAACTCTGCATCTACAACTCTGCATCTACATCTCTACATCTACAACTCTCTACATCTACAAATCTACAACACTCTACATCTACAACTCTACATCTACAACTCTACATCTCTGCATCTACAACTCTGCATCTACAACTCTGCATCTACATCTCTACATCTACAACTCTCTACATCTACAACTCTCTGCATCTACAACTCTCTACATCTACAACTCTACATCTACAACTCTCTACAACTCTACATCAACAACTCTCTACAACTCTACATCTACAACTCTCTACATCTCTACATCTACAACTCTCTACATCTACAACTCTCTACATCACTACATCTACAACTCTCTACAACTCTACATCTCTACATCTACAACTCTACATCTCTACATCTACAACTCTCTACATCTCTACATCTACAACTCTGCATCTACATCTACAACTCTACATCTACATCTACATCTCTAAAACTCTGCATCTACAACTCTGCATCTACAACTCTGCATCTACAACTCTGCATCTACAACTCTACAACTCTGCATCTACAACTCTATATCTCTACATCTACAACTCTATCTCTTTATCTACAACTCTAAATCTACAACTCTCTACAACTCTACATCTACATCTCTACATCTACAACTCTGCATCTACATCTACAACTCTACATCTACATCTCTACAACTCTGCATCTACAACTCTGCATCTACAACTCTGCATCTACAACTCTACAACTCTGCATCTACAACTCTACATCTACAACTCTATATCTCTACATCTACAACTCTATCTCTACATCTACAACTCTACATCTACAACTCTCTACAACTCTGCATCTACATCTCTGCATCTACATCTCTGCATCTACAACTCTGCATCTACATCTCTACATCTACAACTCTGCATCTACAACTCTACAACTCTGCATCTCTACATCTACAACTCTGCATCTCTACATCTACAACTCTACAACTCTGCATCTACAACTCTACATCTACAACTCTATATCTCTACATCTACAACTCTACATCTACAACTCTACATCTACAACTCTCTACATCTCTACAACTCTGCATCTACATCTCTGCATCTACATCTCTGCATTTACATCTCTGCATCTACAACTCTGCATCTACAACTCTACAACTCTGCATCTACAACTCTGCATCTCTACATCTACAACTCTACAACTCTACATCTACAACTCTGCATCTCTACATCTACAACTCTACAACTCTACATCTACAACTCTGCATCTACAACTCTACATCTACAACTCTGCATCTACAACTCTCTACATCTTCAACTCTACATCTACAACTCTACATCTACAACTCTCTACATCTACAACTCTACATCTACAAATCTAAAACTCTACAACTCTACAACTCTCTACATCTCTACATCTACAACTCTACATCTCTACAACTCTACATCTACAACTCTCTATATCTCTACATCTACAACTCTACATCTACAACTCTACATCTACAACTCTCTACATCTACAACTCACTACATCTACAACTCTACATCTACAACTCTGCATCTACAACTCTCTACATCTACAACTCTACATCTACAACTCTACATCTACAACTCTACATCTACAACTCTGCATCTACAACTCTCTACATCTACAACTCTACATCTACATCTCTGCATCTACATCTCTACATCTACAACTCTACATCTACAACACTCTACATCTACAACTCTGCATCTACAACTCTACATCTACAACTCTGCATCTACAACTCACTACATCTACAACTCTACATCTACAACTCTGCATCTACAACTCTCTACATCTACAACTCTACATCTACAACTCTACATCTACAACTCTACATCTACAACTCTGCATCTACAACTCTCTACATCTACAACTCTACATCTACAACTCTGCATCTACAACTCTCTACATCTACAACTCTACATCTACAACTCTACATCTACAACTCTACATCTACAACTCTGCATCTACAACTCTCTACATCTACAACTCTACATCTACAACTCTACATCTACAACTCTCTACATCTACAACTCTACATCTACAAATCTAAAACTCTACATCTCTACAACTCTCTACATCTCTACATATACATCTCTACATCTACAACTCTACATCTACAACTCTACATCTACATCTCTACATCTACAACTCTCTACATCTACAACTCTACATCTACAACTCTCTACATCTCTACATCTACAACTCTACATCTCTGCATCTACAACTCTCTACAACTCTACATCTCTACCTCTGCATCTACATCTCTGCATCTACATCTCTGCATCTACATATCTGCATCTACAACTCTGCATCTACAACTCTCTACATCTAAAACTCTCTACATCTACAACTCTACATCTACAACTCTCTACATCTACAAATCTACAACTCTCTACATCTCTACATCTACAACTCTACATCTACATCTACAACTCTACATCTAAAACTCTACATCTCTACCTCTGCATCTACAACTCTAAATCTACAACTCTGCATCTACAACTCTACATCTACAACTCTGCATCTACAACTCTCTACATCTACAACTCTACATCTACAACTCTGCAGCTACAACTCTCTACATCTACAACTCTACATCTACAACTCTACATCTACAACTCTACATCTACAACTCTGCATCTACAACTCTCTACATCTACAACTCTACATCTACAACTCTGCATCTACAACTCTCTACATCTACAACTCTACATCTACAACTCTACATCTACAACTCTACATCTACAACTCTGCATCTACAACTCTCTACATCTACAACTCTACATCTACAACTCTCTACATCTACAACTCTACATCTACAAATCTAAAACTCTACAACTCTACAACTCTCTACATCTCTACATATACATCTCTACATCTACAACTCTACATCTCTACAACTCTACATCTACAACTCTCTATATCTCTACATCTACAACTCTACATCTACAACTCTACATCTACAACTCTACATCTACAACTCAATACGTCTCTACAACTCTCTACACCTCTACATCTCTACCTCTGCATCTACAACTCTGCATCTACATCTCTGCATCTACATCTCTACATCTACAACTCTCTACATCTCTACATCTATAACTCTACATCTACATCTCTACATCTACAACTCTCTACATCTACAACTCTACATCTACAACTCTACATCTCTACGTCTACAACTCTCTACAACTCTACATCTCTACCTCTGCATCTACATCTCTGCATCTACATCTCTGCATCTACAACTCTGCATCTAAAACTCTCTACATCTAAAACTCTCTACATCTACAACTCTACATCTACAACTCTCTACATCTACAAATCTACAACTCTCTACATCTCTACATCTACAACTCTACATCTACATCTACAACTCTACATCTACAACTCTACATCTCTACCTCTGCATCTACAACTCTACATCTACAACTCTGCATCTACAACTCTACATCTACAACTCTGCATCTACAACTCTCTACATCTACAACTCTACATCTACAACTCTGCATCTACAACTCTCTACATCTACAACTCTACATCTACAACTCTACATCTACAACTCTACATCTACAACTCTGCATCTACAACTCTCTACATCTACAACTCTTTATCTACAACTCTGCATCTACAACTCTCTACATCTACAACTCTACATCTACAACTCTACATCTACAACTCTACATCTACAACTCTGCATCTACAACTCTCTACATCTACAACTCTACATCTACAACTCTACATCTACAACTCTCTACATCTACAACTCTACATCTACAAATCTAAAACTCTACAACTCTACAACTCTCTACATCTCTACATATACATCTCTACATCTACAACTCTACATCTCTACAACTCTACATCTACAACTCTCTATATCTCTACATCTACAACTCTACATCTACAACTCTACATCTACAACTCTCTACATCTACAACTCTACATCTACAACTCAATACGTCTCTACAACTCTCTACACCTCTACATCTCTACCTCTGCATCTACAACTCTACATCTACAACTCTCTACAACTCTGCATCTACAACTCTGCATCTACATCTCTACATCTACAACTCTCTACATCTCTACATCTATAACTCTACATCTACATCTCTACATCTACAACTCTCTACATCTACAACTCTACATCTACAACTCTACATCTCTACGTCTACAACTCTCTACAACTCTACATCTCTACCTCTGCATCTACATCTCTGCATCTACATCTCTGCATCTACATCTCTGCATCTACAACTCTGCATCTACAACTCTCTACATCTAAAACTCTCTACATCTACAACTCTACATCTACAACTCTCTACATCTACAAATCTACAACTCTCTACATCTCTACATCTACAACTCTACATCTACATCTACAACTCTACATCTACAACTCTACATCTCTACCTCTGCATCTACAACTCTACATCTACAACTCTGCATCTACAACTCTACATCTACAACTCTGCATCTACAACTCTCTACATCTACAACTCTACATCTACAACTCTACATCTACAACTCTACATCTACAACTCTGCATCTACAACTCTCTACATCTACAACTCTACATCTACAACTCTACATCTACAACTCTCTACATCTACAACTCTACATCTACAAATCTAAAACTCTACAACTCTACAACTCTCTACATCTCTACATATACATCTCTACATCTACAACTCTACATCTACAACTCTACAACTCTACATCTACAACTCTCTATATCTCTACATCTACAACTCTACATCTACAACTCTACATCTACAACTCTCTACATCTACAACTCTACATCTACAACTCTCTACGTCTCTACAACTCTCTACACCTCTACATTTCTACCTCTGCATCTACAACTCTGCATCTACAACTCTGCATCTACAACTCTCTACATCTACAACTCTACAACTCTCTACATCTACAACTCTACATCTACATATCTGCATCTACATCTCTACATCTACAACTCTACATCTACAACTCTCTACATCTCTACAACTCTGCATCTACAACTCTACATCTACAACTCTCTACAACTCTGCATCTACATCTCTGCATCTACATCTCTACATCTACAACTCTCTACATCTCTACATCTACAACTCTACATCTACATCTCTACATCTACAACTCTCTACATCTACAACTCTACATCTACAACTCTTTACATCTCTACATCTCTACATCTACAACTCTCTACAACTCTACATCTCTACCTCTGCATCTACATCTCTGCATCTACATCTCTGCATCTACATCTCTGCATCTACAACTCTGCATCTACAACTCTCTACATCTAAAACTCTCTACATCTACAACTCTACATCTACAACTCTCTACATCCACAAATCTACAACTCTCTACCTCTGCATCTACAACTCTACATCTACAACTCTGCATCTACAACTCTACATCTACAACTCTGCATCTACAACTCTCTACATCTACAACTCTACATCTACAACTCTACATCTACAACTCTCTACATCTACAACTCTACATCTACAAATCTAAAACTCTACAACTCTACAACTCTCTACATCTCTACATATACATCTCTACATCTACAACTCTACATCTACAACTCTACATCTCTACAACTCTACATCTACAACTCTCTATATCTCTACATCTACAACTCTACAGCTACAACTCTCTACATCTACAACTCTACATCTACAACTCTCTACGTCTCTACAACTCTCTACACCTCTACATCTCTACCTCTGCATCTACAACTCTGCATCTACAACTCTCTACATCTACAACTCTACAACTCTCTACATCTACAACTCTACATCTACAACTCTGCATCTACAACTCTGCATCTCTACATCTCTGCATCTACAACTCAGCATCTACAACTCTGCATCTACATCTCTACATCTACAACTCTCTACATCTACAACTCTACAACACTCTACATCTACAACTCTACATCTACAACTCTACATCTCTGCATCTACAACTCTGCATCTACATCTCTGCATCTACAACTCTCTGCATCTACAACTCTCTACATCTACAACTCTACATCTACAACTCTCTACAACTCTACATCTACAACTCTACATCTCTGCATCTACAACTCTGCATCTACATCTCTGCATCTACAACTCTCTGCATCTACAACTCTCTGCATCTACAACTCTCTACATCTACAACTCTACATCTACAACTCTCTACAACTCTACATCTACAACTCTCTACAACTCTACATCTACAACTCTCTACATCTCTACATCTACAACTCTCTACATCTACAACTCTCTACATCACTACATCTACAACTCTCTACAACTCTACATCTCTACATCTACAACTCTACATCTCTACATCTACAACTCTCTACAACTCTACATCTACATCTCTACATCTACAACTCTGCATCTACATCTACAACTCTACATCTACATCTCTACAACTCTACATCTACAACTCTCTACATCTACAACTCTACATCTACAAATCTAAAACTCTACAACTCTACAACTCTCTACATATACATCTCTACATCTACAACTCTACATCTACAACTCTACATCTCTACAACTCTACATCTACAACTCTCTATATCTCTACATCTACAACTCTACATCTACAACTCTACATCTACAACTCTCTACATCTACAACTCTACATCTACAACTCTCTACGTCTCTACAACTCTCTACACCTCTACATCTCTACCTCTGCATCTACAACTCTGCATCTACAACTCTCTACATCTACAACTCTCTACATCTACAACTCTACATCTACATCTCTGCATCTACATCTCTACATCTACAACTCTACATCTACAACTCTACAACACTCTACATCTACAACTCTACATCTACAACTCTGCATCTACAACTCTACATCTCTACATCTCTGCATCTACAACTCTGCATCTACAACTCTGCATCTACATCTCTACATCTACAACTCTACAACACTCTACATCTACAACTCTACATCTACAACTCTACATCTCTGCATCTACAACTCTGCATCTACAACTCTGCATCTACATCTCTGCATCTACAACTCTCTGCATCTACAACTCTCTGCATCTACAACTCTCTACATCTATAACTCTACATCTACAACTCTCTACAACTCTACATCTACAACTCTCTACAACTCTACATCTACAACTCTCTACATCTCTACATCTACAACTCTCTACATCTACAACTCTCTACATCACTACATCTACAACTCTCTACAACTCTACATCTCTACATCTACAACTCTACATCTCTACATCTACAACTCTCTACAACTCTACATCTACATCTCTACATCTACAACTCTGCATCTACATCTACAACTCTACATCTACATCTCTACAACTCTGCATCTACAACTCTGCATCTACAACTCTACAACTCTACATCTACAACTCTATCTCTACATCTACAACTCTACATCTACAACTCTCTACAACTCTGCATCTACATCTCTGCATCTACATCTCTGCATCTACAACTCTGCATCTACATCTCTACATCTACAACTCTGCATCTACAACTCTGCATCTACAACTCTACAACTCTACATCTACAACTCTATCTCTGCATCTACAACTCTACATCTACAACTCTCCATCTACAACTCTACATCTACAAATCTAAAACTCTACAACTCTACAACTCTCCACATATACATCTCTACATCTACAACTCTACATCTACAACTCTACATCTCTACAACTCTACATCTACAACTCTCTATATCTCTACATCTACAACTCTACATCTACAACTCTACATCTACAACTCTCTACATCTACAACTCTACATCTACAACTCTCTACGTCTCTACAACTCTCTACACCTCTACATCTCTACCTCTGCATCTACAACTCTGCATCTACAACTCTCTACATCTACAACTCTACATCTACATCTCTGCATCTACATCTCTACATCTACAACTCTACATCTACAACTCTACAACACTCTACATCTACAACTCTACATCTACAACTCTGCATCTACAACTCTACATCTCTACATCTCTGCATCTACAACTCTGCATCTACAACTCTGCATCTACATCTCTACATCTACAACTCTACAACACTCTACATCTACAACTCTACATCTACAACTCTACATCTCTGCATCTACAACTCTGCATCTACAACTCTGCATCTACATCTCTGCATCTACAACTCTCTGCATCTACAACTCTCTGCATCTACAACTCTCTACATCTATAACTCTACATCTACAACTCTCTACAACTCTACATCTACAACTCTCTACAACTCTACATCTACAACTCTCTACATCTCTACATCTACAACTCTCTACATCTACAACTCTCTACATCACTACATCTACAACTCTCTACAACTCTACATCTCTACATCTACAACTCTCTACAACTCTACATCTACATCTCTACATCTACAACTCTGCATCTACATCTACAACTCTACATCTACATCTCTACAACTCTGCATCTACAACTCTGCATCTACAACTCTACAACTCTACATCTACAACTCTATCTCTACATCTACAACTCTCTACAACTCTGCTTCTACATCTCTGCATCTACATCTCTGCATCTACAACTCTGCATCTACATCTCTACATCTACAACTCTGCATCTACAACTCTGCATCTACAACTCTACAACTCTACATCTACAACTCTATCTCTACATCTACAACTCTACATCTACAACTCTCTACAACTCTGCATCTACAACTCTGCATCTACATCTCTACATCTACAACTCTGCATCTACAACTCTACAACTCTGCATCTACAACTCTGCATCTCTACATCTACAACTCTGCATCTCTACATCTACAATTCTACAACTCTGCATCTACAACTCTGCATCTACATCTCTGCATCTACAACTCTCTGCATCTACAACTCTCTGCATCTACAACTCTCTACATCTACAACTCTACATCTACAACTCTCTACAACTCTACATCTACAACTCTCTACAACTCTACATCTACAACTCTCTACATCTCTACATCTACAACTCTCTACATCTACAACTCGCTACATCACTACATCTACAACTCTCTACAACTCTACATCTCTACATCTACAACTCTACATCTCTACATCTACAACTCTCTACAACTCTACATCTACATCTCTACATCTACAACTCTGCATCTACATCTACAACTCTACATCTACATCTCTACAACTCTACATCTACAACTCTACATCTACAACTCTCTACATCTACAACTCTACATCTACAACTCTATCTCTACATCTACAACTCTACATCTACAACTCTCTACAACTCTGCATCTACATCTCTGCATCTACATCTCTGCATCTACAACTCTGCATCTACATCTCTACATCTACAACTCTGCATCTACAACTCTGCATCTACAACTCTACAACTCTACAACTCTATCTCTACATCTACAACTCTACATCTACAACTCTCTACAACTCTGCATCTACATCTCTGCATCTACAACTCTGCATCTACATCTCTACATCTACAACTCTGCATCTACAACTCTACAACTCTGCATCTACAACTCTGCATCTCTACATCTACAACTCTGCATCTCTACATCTACAATTCTACAACTCTGCATCTACAACTCTACAACTCTGCATCTACAACTCTACATCTACAACTCTATATCTCTACATCTACAACTCTACATCTACAACTCTATCTCTACATCTACAACTCTACAACTCTGCATCTACATCTCTGCATCTACATCTCTGCATCTACATCTCTGCATCTACAACTCTGCATCTACAACTCTACAACCCTGCATCTACAACTCTGCATCTCTACACCTACAACTCTACAACTCTGCATCTACAACTCTATCTCTACATCTACAACTCTACATCTACAACTCTCTACAACTCTGCATCTACATCTCTGCATCTACATCTCTGCATCTACAACTCTGCATCTACATCTCTACATCTACAACTCTCTACATCTACAACTCAATACGTCTCTACAACTCTCTACACCTCTACATCTCTACCTCTGCATCTACAACTCTACATCTACAACTCTCTACAACTCTGCATCTACATCTCTGCATCTACATCTCTACATCTACAACTCTCTACATCTCTACATCTATAACTCTACATCTACATCTCTACATCTACAACTCTCTACATCTACAACTCTACATCTACAACTCTACATCTCTACATCTACAACTCTCTACAACTCTACATCTCTACCTCTGCATCTACATCTCTGCATCTACATCTCTGCATCTACATCTCTGCATCTACAACTCTGCATCTACAACTCTCTACATCTAAAACTCTCTACATCTACAAATCTACAACTCTCTACATCTCTACATCTACAACTCTACATCTACAACTCTACATCTCTACCTCTGCATCTACAACTCTACATCTACAACTCTGCATCTACAACTCTACATCTACAACTCTGCATCTACAACTCTCTACATCTACAACTCTACATCTACAACTCTACATCTACAACTCTACATCTACAACTCTGCATCTACAACTCTCTACATCTACAACTCTACATCTACAACTCTACATCTACAACTCTCTACATCTACAACTCTACATCTACAAATCTAAAACTCTACAACTCTACAACTCTCTACATCTCTACATATACATCTCTACATCTACAACTCTACATCTACAACTCTACATCTCTACAACTCTACATCTACAACTCTCTATATCTCTTTATCTACATCTCTACATCTACAACTCTGCATCTACAACTCTACAACTCTGCATCTACAACTCTGCATCTCTACATCTACAACTCTGCATCTCTACATCTACAATTCTACAACTCTGCATCTACAACTCTACAACTCTGCATCTACAACTCTACATCTACAACTCTATATCTCTACATCTACAACTCTACATCTACAACTCTATCTCTACATCTACAACTCTACATCTACAACTCTCTACATCTCTACAACTCTGCATCTACATCTCTGCATCTACATCTCTGCATCTACATCTCTGCATCTACAACTCTGCATCTACAACTCTACAACCCTGCATCTACAACTCTGCATCTCTACACCTACAACTCTACAACTCTGCATCTACAACTCTATCTCTACATCTACAACTCTACATCTACAACTCTCTACAACTCTGCATCTACATCTCTGCATCTACATCTCTGCATCTACAACTCTGCATCTACATCTCTACATCTACAACTCTCTACATCTACAACTCTACATCTACAACTCAATACGTCTCTACAACTCTCTACACCTCTACATCTCTACCTCTGCATCTACAACTCTACATCTACAACTCTCTACAACTCTGCATCTACATCTCTGCATCTACATCTCTACATCTACAACTCTCTACATCTCTACATCTATAACTCTACATCTACATCTCTACATCTACAACTCTCTACATCTACAACTCTACATCTACAACTCTACATCTCTACATCTACAACTCTCTACAACTCTACATCTCTACCTCTGCATCTACATCTCTGCATCTACATCTCTGCATCTACATCTCTGCATCTACAACTCTGCATCTACAACTCTCTACATCTAAAACTCTCTACATCTACAAATCTACAACTCTCTACATCTCTACATCTACAACTCTACATCTACAACTCTACATCTCTACCTCTGCATCTACAACTCTACATCTACAACTCTGCATCTACAACTCTACATCTACAACTCTGCATCTACAACTCTCTACATCTACAACTCTACATCTACAACTCTACATCTACAACTCTACATCTACAACTCTGCATCTACAACTCTCTACATCTACAACTCTACATCTACAACTCTACATCTACAACTCTCTACATCTACAACTCTACATCTACAAATCTAAAACTCTACAACTCTACAACTCTCTACATCTCTACATATACATCTCTACATCTACAACTCTACATCTACAACTCTACATCTCTACAACTCTACATCTACAACTCTCTATATCTCTTTATCTACAACTCTACATCTACAACTCTACATCTACAACTCTACATCTCTACAACTCTACATCTACAACTCTCTATATCTCTACATCTACAACTCTACATCTACAACTCTACATCTACAACTCTCTACATCTACAACTCTACATCTACAACTCTCTACGTCTCTACAACTCTCTACACCTCTACATTTCTACCTCTGCATCTACAACTCTGCATCTACAACTCTCTACATCTACAACTCTACAAGTCTCTACATCTACAACTCTACATCTACATCTCTGCATCTACATCTCTACATCTACAACTCTACATCTACAACTCTCTACATCTCTACAACTCTGCATCTACAACTCTGCATCTACATCTCTACAACACTCTACATCTACAACTCTATCTCTACATCTACAACTCTACATCTACAACTCTCTACAACTCTGCATCTACATCTCTGCATCTACATCTCTGCATCTACAACTCTGCATCTACATCTCTACATCTACAACTCTGCATCTACAACTCTGCATCTACAACACTACAACTCTACAACTCTATCTCTACATCTACAACTCTACATCTACAACTCTCTACAACTCTGCATCTACATCTCTGCATCTACAACTCTGCATCTACATCTCTACATCTACAACTCTGCATCTACAACTCTACAACTCTGCATCTACAACTCTGCATCTCTACATCTACAACTCTGCATCTCTACATCTACAATTCTACAACTCTGCATCTACAACTCTACAACTCTGCATCTACAACTCTACATCTACAACTCTATATCTCTACATCTACAACTCTACATCTACAACTCTATCTCTACATCTACAACTCTACATCTACAACTCTCTACATCTCTACAACTCTGCATCTACATCTCTGCATCTACATCTCTGCATCTACATCTCTGCATCTACAACTCTGCATCTACAACTCTACAACCCTGCATCTACAACTCTGCATCTCTACACCTACAACTCTACAACTCTGCATCTACAACTCTATCTCTACATCTACAACTCTACATCTACAACTCTCTACAACTCTGCATCTACATCTCTGCATCTACATCTCTGCATCTACAACTCTGCATCTACATCTCTACATCTACAACTCTCTACATCTACAACTCTACATCTACAACTCAATACGTCTCTACAACTCTCTACACCTCTACATCTCTACCTCTGCATCTACAACTCTACATCTACAACTCTCTACAACTCTGCATCTACATCTCTGCATCTACATCTCTACATCTACAACTCTCTACATCTCTACATCTATAACTCTACATCTACATCTCTACATCTACAACTCTCTACATCTACAACTCTACATCTACAACTCTACATCTCTACATCTACAACTCTCTACAACTCTACATCTCTACCTCTGCATCTACATCTCTGCATCTACATCTCTGCATCTACATCTCTGCATCTACAAATCTGCATCTACAACTCTCTACATCTAAAACTCTCTACATCTACAAATCTACAACTCTCTACATCTCTACATCTACAACTCTACATCTACAACTCTACATCTCTACCTCTGCATCTACAACTCTACATCTACAACTCTGCATCTACAACTCTACATCTACAACTCTGCATCTACAACTCTCTACATCTACAACTCTACATCTACAACTCTACATCTACAACTCTACATCTACAACTCTGCATCTACAACTCTCTACATCTACAACTCTACATCTACAACTCTACATCTACAACTCTCTACATCTACAACTCTACATCTACAAATCTAAAACTCTACAACTCTACAACTCTCTACATCTCTACATATACATCTCTACATCTACAACTCTACATCTACAACTCTACATCTCTACAACTCTACATCTACAACTCTCTATATCTCTTTATCTACAACTCTACATCTACAACTCTACATCTACAACTCTACATCTCTACAACTCTACATCTACAACTCTCTATATCTCTACATCTACAACTCTACATCTACAACTCTGCATCTACAACTCTCTACATCTACAACTCTACAACTCTCTACATCTACAACTCTACATCTACATCTCTGCATCTACATCTCTACATCTACAACTCTACATCTACAACTCTCTACATCTCTACAACTCTGCATCTACAACTCTGCATCTACATCTCTACAACACTCTACATCTACAACTCTACAACACTCTACATCTACAACTCTACATCTACAACTCTATATCTCTGCATCTACAACTCTGCATCTACAACTCTGCATCTACAACTCTCTACATCTACAACTCTACAACTCTCTACATCTACAACTCTACATCTACATCTCTGCATCTACATCTCTACATCTACAACTCTACATCTACAACTCTCTACATCTCTACAACTCTGCATCTACAACTCTGCATCTACATCTCTACAACACTCTACATCTACAACTCTACAACACTCTACATCTACAACTCTACATCTACAACTCTACATCTACAACTCTACATCTCTGCATCTACAACTCTCTACATCTACAACTCTCTGCATCTACAACTCTCTACATCTACAACTCTACATCTACAACTCTCTACAACTCTACATCTACAACTCTCTACAACTCTACATCTACAACTCTCTACATCTCTACATCTACAACTCTCTACATCTACAACTCTCTACATCACTACATCACAACTCTCTACAACTCTACATCTCTACATCTACAACTCTACATCTCTACATCTACAAGTCTCTATCTACATCTCTACATCTACAACTCTGCATCTACTACTCTACATCTACATCTACATCTCTACAACTCTGCATCTACAACTCTGCATCTCTACATCTACAACTCTACAACTCTGCATCTACAACTCTACATCTACAACTCTATATCTCTACATCTACAACTCTACATCTACAACTCTCTACAACTCTGCATCTACATCTCTGCATCTACATCTCTACATCTACAACTCTCTACATCTACAACTCTACATCTACATCTCTACATCTACAACTCTCTACATCTACAACTCTACATCTACAACTCTCTACATCTCTACATCTACAACTCTCTACAACTCTACATCTCTACCTCTGCATCTACATCTCTGCATCTACATCTCTGCATCTACAACTCTGCATCTACAACTCTACAACTCTGCATCTACAACTCTACATCTACAACTCTATATCTCTACATCTACAACTCTACATCTACAACTCTATCTCTACATCTACAACTCTACATCTACAACTCTCTACATCTCTACAACTCTGCATCTACATCTCTGCATCTACATCTCTGCATCTACATCTCTGCATCTACAACTCTGCATCTACAACTCTACAACCCTGCATCTACAACTCTGCATCTCTACATCTACAACTCTACAACTCTGCATCTACAACTCTACAACTCTGCATCTACAACTCTACATCTACAACTCTATATCTCTACATCTACAACTCTATATCTCTACATCTACAACTCTACATCTACAACTCTCTATATCTCTACATCTACAACTCTACATCTACAACTCTACATCTACAACTCTCTACATCTACAACTCTACATCTACAACTCAATACGTCTCTACAACTCTCTACACCTCTACATCTCTACCTCTGCATCTACAACTCTACATCTACAACTCTCTACAACTCTGCATCTACATCTCTGCATCTACATCTCTACATCTACAACTCTCTACATCTCTACATCTATAACTCTACATCTACATCTCTACATCTACAACTCTCTACATCTACAACTCTACATCTACAACTCTACATCTCTACATCTACAACTCTCTACAACTCTACATCTCTACCTCTGCATCTACATCTCTGCATCTACATCTCTGCATCTACATCTCTGCATCTACAACTCTGCATCTACAACTCTCTACATCTAAAACTCTCTACATCTACAACTCTACATCTACAACTCTCTACATCTACAAATCTACAACTCTCTACATCTCTACATCTACAACTCTACATCTACATCTACAACTCTACATCTACAACTCTACATCTCTACCTCTGCATCTACAACTCTACATCTACAACTCTGCATCTACAACTCTACATCTACAACTCTGCATCTACAACTCTCTACATCTACAACTCTACATCTACAACTCTGCATCTACAACTCTCTACATCTACAACTCTACATCTACAACTCTACATCTACAACTCTGCATCTACAACTCTCTACATCTACAACTCTACATCTACAACTCTACATCTACAACTCTCTACATCTACAACTCTACATCTACAAATCTAAAACTCTACAACTCTACAACTCTCTACATCTCTACATCTCTACATATACATCTCTACATCTACAACTCTACATCTACAACTCTACATCTCTACAACTCTACATCTACAACTCTCTATATCTCTACATCTACAACTCTACATCTACAACTCTACATCTACAACTCTCTACATCTACAACTCTACATCTACAACTCTCTACGTTTCTACAACTCTCTACACCTCTACATTTCTACCTCTGCATCTACAACTCTGCATCTACAACTCTGCATCTACAACTCTCTACATCTACAACTCTACAACTCTCTACATCTACAACTCTACATCTACATCTCTGCATCTACATCTCTACATCTACAACTCTACATCTACAACTCTCTACATCTCTACAACTCTGCATCTACAACTCTGCATCTACATCTCTACAACACTCTACATCTACAACTCTACAACACTCTACATTTACAACTCTACATCTACAACTCTACATCTACAACTCTATATCTCTGCATCTACAACTCTGCATCTACATCTCTGCATCTACAACTCTCTACATCTACAACTCTCTGCATCTACAACTCTCTACATCTACAACTCTACATCTACAACTCTCTACAACTCTACATCTACAACTCTCTACAACTCTACATCTACAACTCTCTACATCTACAACTCTCTACATCACTACATCACAACTCTCTACAACTCTACATCTCTACATCTACAACTCTACATCTCTACATCTACAACTCTACATCTACATCTACATCTACATCTCTACAACGCTGCTTCTACAACTCTGCATCTCTACATCTACAACTCTAGAGCTCTGCATCTACAACTCTACATCTTCAACTCTATATCTCTACATCTACAACTCTGCATCTACAACTCTACATCTACAACTCTGCATCTACAACTCTACATCTACAACTCTGCATCTACAACTCTCTACATCTACAACTCTACATCTACAACTCTCTACATCTACAACTCTACATCTACAAATCTAAAACTCTACAACTCTACAACTCTCTACATCTCTACATATACATCTCTACATCTACAACTCTACATCTACAACTCTACATCTCTACAACTCTACATCTACAACTCTCTATATCTCTACATCTACAACTCTACATCTACAACTCTACATCTACAACTCTCTACATCTACAACTCTACATCTACAACTCTCTACGTCTCTACAACTCTCTACACCTCTACATCTCTACCTCTGCATCTACAACTCTGCATCTACAACTCTCTACATCTACAACTCTACAACTCTCTACATCTACAACTCTACATCTACATCTCTGCATCTACAACTCTACATCTACAACTCTACATCTACAACTCTACAACACTCTACATCTACAACTCTACATCTACAACTCTGCATCTACAACTCTACATCTCTACATCTCTGCATCTACAACTCTGCATCTACATCTCTGCATCTACAACTCTCTGCATCTACAACTCTCTGCATCTACAACTCTCTACATCTACAACTCTACATCTACAACTCTCTACAACTCTACATCTACAACTCTCTACATCTCTACATCTACAACTCTCTACATCTACAACTCTCTACATCACTACATCTACAACTCTCTACAACTCTACATCTCTACATCTACAACTCTACATCTCTACATCTACAACTCTCTACAACTCTACATCTACATCTCTACATCTACAACTCTGCATCTACATCTACAACTCTACATCTACATCTCTACAACTCTACATCTACAACTCTACATCTACAACTCTCTACATCTACAACTCTACATCTACAAATCTAAAACTCTACAACTCTACAACTCTCTACATCTCTACATATACATCTCTACATCTACAACTCTACATCTACAACTCTACAACTCTACATCTACAACTCTCTATATCTCTACATCTACAACTCTACATCTACAACTCTACATCTACAACTCTCTACATCTACAACTCTCTACGTCTCTACAACTCTCTACACCTCTACATCTCTACCTCTGCATCTACAACTCTGCATCTACAACTCTCTACATCTACAACTCTCTACATCTACAACTCTACATCTACATCTCTGCATCTACATCTCTACATCTACAACTCTACATCTACAACTCTGCATCTACAACTCTACATCTCTACATCTCTGCATCTACAACTCTGCATCTACAACTCTGCATCTACATCTCTACATCTACAACTCTACAACACTCTACATCTACAACTCTACATCTACAACTCTACATCTCTGCATCTACAACTCTGCATCTACAACTCTGCATCTACATCTCTGCATCTACAACTCTCTGCATCTACAACTCTCTGCATCTACAACTCTTTACATCTACAACTCTACATCTACAACTCTCTACAACTCTACATCTACAACTCTCTACAACTCTACATCTACAACTCTCTACAACTCTACATCTACAACTCTCTACAACTCTACATCTACAACTCTCTACATCTCTACATCTACAACTCTCTACATCTACAACTCTCTACAACTCTACATCTCTACATCTACAACTCTACATCTACAACTCTCTACAACTCTACATCTACATCTCTACATCTACAACTCTGCATCTACATCTACAACTCTACATCTACATCTCTACAACTCTGCATCTACAACTCTGCATCTACAACTCTGCATCTACAACTCTACAACTCTACATCTACAACTCTATCTCTACATCTACAACTCTACATCTACAACTCTCTACAACTCTGCATCTACATCTCTGCATCTACATCTCTGCATCTACAACTCTGCATCTACATCTCTACATCTACAACTCTGCATCTACAACTCTGCATCTACAACTCTACAACTCTACATCTACAACTCTATCTCTACATCTACAACTCTACATCTACAACTCTCTACAACTCTGCATCTACATCTCTGCATCTACAACTCTGCATCTACATCTCTACATCTACAACTCTGCATCTACAACTCTACAACTCTGCATCTACAACTCTGCATCTCTACATCTACAACTCTGCATCTCTACATCTACAATTCTAAAACTCTGCATCTACAACTCTACAACTCTGCATCTACAACTCTACATCTACAACTCTATATCTCTACATCTACAACTCTACATCTACAACTCTATCTCTACATCTACAACTCTACATCTACAACTCTCTACATCTCTACAACTCTGCATCTACATCTCTGCATCTACATCTCTGCATCTACATCTCTGCATCTACAACTCTGCATCTACAACTCTACAACCCTGCATCTACAACTCTGCATCTCTACATCTACAACTCTACAACTCTGCATCTACAACTCTACAACTCTGCATCTACAACTCTACATCTACAACTCTATATCTCTACATCTACAACTCTATATCTCTACATCTACAACTCTACATCTACAACTCTATCTCTGCATCTACATCTCTGCATCTACATCTCTGCATCTACAACTCTACATCTCTGCATCTACATCTCTGCATCTACATCTCTGCATCTACAACTCTACAACTCTGCATCTACAACTCTGCATCTACATCTCTACATCTACAACTCTCTACATCTACAACTCTACAACACTCTACATCTACAACTCTACATCTACAACTCTACATCTCTGCATCTACAACTCTGCATCTACAACTCTGCATCTACAACTCTCTACATCTACAACTCTCTACATCTACAACTCTACATCTACAACTCTCTACAACTCTACATCTACAACTCTCTACAACTCTACATCTACAACTCTCTA
Organism: Gasterosteus aculeatus; assembly: GCF_964276395.1. Classification (NCBI taxonomy): domain Eukaryota; kingdom Metazoa; phylum Chordata; class Actinopteri; order Perciformes; family Gasterosteidae; genus Gasterosteus; species Gasterosteus aculeatus. The sequence continues at coordinate 32,055 of NW_027554881.1, read as the reverse complement.
CATCTCTACATCTACAACTCTCTACATCTACAACTCTCTACATCACTACATCTACAACTCTCTACAACTCTACATCTCTACATCTACAACTCTACATCTACAACTCTCTACAACTCTACATCTACATCTCTACATCTACAACTCTGCATCTACATCTACAACTCTACATCTACATCTACATCTCTACAACTCTGCATCTACAACTCTGCATCTACATCTCTACATCTACAACTCTGCATCTACATCTACAACTCTACATCTACATCTCTACATCTACAACTCTATATCTCTACATCTACAACTCTATCTCTACATCTACAACTCTACATCTACAACTCTCTACAACTCTGCATCTACATCTCTGCATCTACAACTCTGCATCTACATCTCTACATCTACAACTCTGCATCTACAACTCTACATCTCTACATCTACAACTCTCTACAACTCTACATCTACATCTCTACATCTACAACTCTGCATCTACATCTACAACTCTACATCTACATCTACATCTCTACAACTCTGCATCTACATCTCTGCATCTACATCTCTGCATCTACATCTCTGCATCTACAACTCTGCATCTACAACTCTACAACCCTGCATCTACAACTCTGCATCTCTACATCTACAACTCTACAACTCTGCATCTACAACTCTACAACTCTGCATCTACAACTCTACATCTACAACTCTATATCTCTACATCTACAACTCTATATCTCTACATCTACAACTCTATCTCTACATCTACAACTCTCTACATCTCTACAACTCTGCATCTACATCTCTGCATCTACATCTCTGCATCTACATCTCTGCATCTACAACTCTACAACTCTGCATCTACAACTCTGCATCTACATCTCTACATCTACAACTCTCTACATCTACAACTCTACAACACTCTACATCTACAACTCTACATCTACAACTCTACATCTACAACTCTACATCTCTGCATCTACAACTCTGCATCTACAACTCTGCATCTACATCTCTGCATCTACAACTCTCTACATCTACAACTCTCTACATCTACAACTCTCTACAACTCTACATCTACAACTCTCTACAACTCTACATCTACAACTCTCTACATCTCTACATCTACAACTCTCTACATCTACAACTCTCTACATCACTACATCTACAACTCTCTACAACTCTACATCTCTACATCTACAACTCTACATCTACAACTCTCTACAACTCTACATCTACATCTCTACATCTACAACTCTGCATCTACATCTACAACTCTACATCTACATCTACATCTCTACAACTCTGCATCTACAACTCTGCATCTACAACTCTGCATCTACATCTCTACATCTACAACTCTGCATCTACATCTACAACTCTACATCTACATCTCTACAACTCTACATCTACAACTCTACATCTACAACTCTCTACAACTCTGCATCTACATCTCTGCATCTACAACTCTGCATCTACATCTCTGCATCTACAACTCTGCATCTACAACTCTACATCTCTACATCTACAACTCTCTACATCTCTACATCTACATCTCTACATCTACAACTCTGCATCTACATCTACAACTCTACATCTACATCTCTACAACTCTGCATCTACATCTCTACATCTACAACTCTACAACTCTGCATCTACATCTCTACATCTACAACTCTGCATCTACAACTCTACAACTCTGCATCTACAACTCTGCATCTCTACATCTACAACTCTACAACTCTGCATCTACAACTCTACAACTCTGCATCTACAACTCTACATCTACAACTCTATATCTCTACATCTACAACTCTACATCTACAACTCTCTACATCTCTACAACTCTGCATCTACATCTCTACATCTATAACTCTACAACTCTGCATCTACATCTCTACATCTACAACTCTGCATCTACAACTCTACAACTCTACATCTACAACTCTGCATCTCTACATCTACAACTCTACAACTCTGCATCTACAACTCTACAACTCTACATCTACAACTCTGCATCTCTACATCTACAACTCTACAACTCTGCATCTACAACTCTACAACTCTGCATCTACAACTCTACATCTACAACTCTATATCTCTGCATCTACATCTCTACATCTACAACTCTGCATCTACAACTCTCTACAACTCTACATCTACAACTCTCTACAACTCTACATCTACAACTCTCTACATCTCTACATCTACAACTTTCTACATCTACAACTCTCTACATCACTACATCTACAACTCTCTACAACTCTACATCTCTACATCTACAACTCTACATCTACAACTCTCTACAACTCTACATCTACATCTACATCTCTACAACTCTGCATCTACAACTCTGCATCTACATCTCTACATCTACAACTCTGCATCTACATCTACAACTCTACATCTACATCTCTACAACTCTACATCTACAACTCTATCTCTACATCTACAACTCTACATCTACAACTCTCTACAACTCTGCATCTACATCTCTGCATCTACAACTCTGCATCTACATCTCTACATCTACAACTCTGCATCTACAACTCTACATCTCTACATCTACAACTCTCTACATCTCTACATCTACATCTCTACATCTACAACTCTGCATCTACATCTACATCTCTACAACTCTGCATCTACATCTCTACATCTACAACTCTACAACTCTGCATCTACATCTCTACATCTACAACTCTGCATCTACAACTCTACAACTCTGCATCTACAACTCTGCACCTCTACATCTACATCTCTACATCTACAACTCTGCATCTACATCTACAACTCTGCATCTACAACTCTACAACTCTGCATCTACAACTCTACATCTACAACTCTATATCTCTACATCTACAACTCTACATCTACAACTCTCTACATCTCTACAACTCTGCATCTACATCTCTACATCTATAACTCTACAACTCTGCATCTACATCTCTACATCTACAACTCTGCATCTACAACTCTACAACTCTACATCTACAACTCTGCATCTCTACATCTACAACTCTACAACTCTGCATCTACAACTCTACAACTCTACATCTACAACTCTGCATCTCTACATCTACAACTCTACAACTCTGCATCTACAACTCTACAACTCTGCATCTACAACTCTACATCTACAACTCTATATCTCTGCATCTACATCTCTACATCTACAACTCTGCATCTACAACTCTACAACTCTACATCTACAACTCTACATCTCTGCATCTACATCTCTGCATCTACATCTCTGCATCTACAACTCTGCATCTACAACTCTACAACCCTGCATCTACAACTCTGCATCTCTACATCTACAACTCTACAACTCTCCATCTACAACTCTACAACTCTGCATCTACAACTCTACATCTACAACTCTATATCTCTACATCTACAACTCTACATCTACAACTATCTACATCTACAACTCTCTACATCACTACATCTACAACTCTCTACAACTCTACATCTCTACATCTACAACTCTACATCTCTACATCTACAACTCTCTACAACTCTACATCTACAACTCTGCATCTACATCGCCAACTCTACATCTACATCTACATCTCTACAACTCTGCATCTACAACTCTGCATCTACAACTCTGCATCTCTACATCTACAACTCTACAACTCTGCATCTACAACTCTACATCTACAACTCTATATCTCTACATCTACAACTCTATCTCTACATCTACAACTCTACATCTACAACTCTCTACAACTCTGCATCTACATCTCTGCATCTACATATCTGCATCTACATCTCTGCATCTACAACTCTACATCTCTACCTCTGCATCTACAACTCTGCATCTACAACTCTACATCTACAACTCTGCATCTACAACTCTCTACATCTACAACTCTACATCTACAAATCTACAACTCTACAACTCTCTACATCTCTACATATACATCTCTACATCTACAACTCTACATCTACAACTCTACATCTACAACTCTACATCTCTACCTCTGCATCTACAACTCTGCATCTACAACTCTACATCTACAACTCTGCATCTACAACTCTCTACATCTACAACTCTACATCTACAACTCTACATCTACAAATCTACAACTCTACAACTCTCTACATCTCTACATATACATCTCTACATCTACAACTCTACATCTACAACTCTGCATCTACATCTCTGCATCTACATCTCTGCATCTACAACTCTGCATCTACATCTCTACATCTACAACTCTGCATCTACAACTCTACATCTCTACATCTACAACTCTCTACAACTCTACATCTACATCTCTACATCTACAACTCTGCATCTACAACTCTACATCTACATCTCTACAACTCTGCATCTACAACTCTGGATCTACATCTCTACATCTACAACTCTACAACTCTGCATCTACAACTCTACATCTACAACTCTACATCTACAACTCTATATCTCTACATCTACAACTCTACATCTAGAACTCTACATCTACAACTCTCTACATCTACAACTCTACATCTACAACTCTCTACAACTCTACATCTACAACTCTCTACAACTCTACATCTACAACTCTCTACATCTCTACATCTACAACTCTCTACATCTACAACTCTCTACATCACTACATCTACAACTCTCTACAACTCTACATCTCTACATCTACAACTCTACATCTCTACATCTACAACTCTCTACAACTCTACATCTACATCTCTACATCTACAACTCTGCATCTACATCTACAACTCTACATCTACATCTCTACAACTCTGCATCTACAACTCTGCATCTACAACTCTGCATCTCTACATCTACAACTCTACAACTCTGCATCTACAACTCTACATCTACAACTCTATATCTCTACATCTACAACTCTATCTCTACATCTACAACTCTACATCTACAACTCTCTACAACTCTGCATCTACATCTCTGCATCTACATCTCTGCATCTACATCTCTGCATCTACAACTCTACATCTCTACCTCTGCATCTACAACTCTGCATCTACAACTCTACATCTACAACTCTGCATCTACAACTCTCTACATCTACAACTCTACATCTACAACTCTACATCTACAAATCTACAACTCTACAACTCTCTACATCTCTACATATACATCTCTACATCTACAACTCTACATCTACAACTCTACATCTACAACTCTACATCTCTACCTCTGCATCTACAACTCTGCATCTACAACTCTACATCTACAACTCTGCATCTACAACTCTCTACATCTACAACTCTACATCTACAACTCTCTATGTCTCTACAACTCTCTACACCTCTACATCTACAACTCTACATCTACATCTCTACATCTACAACTCTACATCTACAACTCTACATCTCTACCTCTGCATCTACAACTCTGCATCTACAACTCTACATCTACAACTCTGCATCTACAACTCTCTACATCTACAACTCTACATCCACAACTCTACATCTACAAATCTACAACTCTACAACTCTCTACATCTCTACATATACATCTCTACATCTACAACTCTACATCTACAACTCTACATCTACAACTCTCTATATCTCTACATCTACAACTCTACATCTAGAACTCTACATCTACAACTCTCTACATCTACAACTCTACATCTACAACTCTCTATGTCTCTACAACTCTCTACACCTCTACATCTCTACCTCTGCATCTACAACTCTGCATCTACAACTCTCTACATCTACAACTCTACAACTCTCTACATCTACAACTCTACATCTACATCTCTGCATCTACATCTCTACATCTACAACTCTACATCTACAACTCTACAACACTCTACATCTACAACTCTACATCTACAACTCTACATCTACAACTCTGCATCTCTACATCTACAACTCTACAACTCTACATCTACAACTCTGCATCTACAACTCTACATCTACAACTCTGCATCTACAACTCTACAACTCTGCATCTACAACTCTACATCTACAACTCTACATCTCTACATCTACAACTCTCTACATCTCTACATCTACAACTCTGCATCTACATCTACAACTCTACATCTACATCTACATCTCTAAAACTCTGCATCTACAACTCTGCATCTACAACTCTGCATCTACAACTCTACAACTCTGCATCTACAACTCTATATCTCTACATCTACAACTCTATCTCTTTATCTACAACTCTAAATCTACAACTCTCTACAACTCTACATCTACATCTCTACATCTACAACTCTGCATCTACAACTCTACATCTACATCTCTACAACTCTGCATCTACAACTCTGCATCTACAACTCTGCATCTACAACTCTACAACTCTGCATCTACAACTCTACATCTACAACTCTATATCTCTACATCTACAACTCTATCTCTACATCTACAACTCTACATCTACAACTCTCTACAACTCTGCATCTACATCTCTGCATCTACATCTCTGCATCTACAACTCTGCATCTACATCTCTACATCTACAACTCTGCATCTACAACTCTACAACTCTGCATCTCTACATCTACAACTCTGCATCTCTACATCTACAACTCTACAACTCTGCATCTACAACTCTACATCTACAACTCTATATCTCTACATCTACAACTCTACATCTACAACTCTACATCTACAACTCTCTACATCTCTACAACTCTGCATCTACATCTCTGCATCTACATCTCTGCATTTACATCTCTGCATCTACAACTCTGCATCTACAACTCTACAACTCTGCATCTACAACTCTGCATCTCTACATCTACAACTCTACAACTCTACATCTACAACTCTGCATCTCTACATCTACAACTCTACAACTCTACATCTACAACTCTGCATCTACAACTCTACATCTACAACTCTGCATCTACAACTCTCTACATCTTCAACTCTACATCTACAACTCTACATCTACAACTCTCTACATCTACAACTCTACATCTACAAATCTAAAACTCTACAACTCTACAACTCTCTACATCTCTACATCTACAACTCTACATCTACAACTCTACATCTCTACAACTCTACATCTACAACTCTCTATATCTCTACATCTACAACTCTACATCTACAACTCTACATCTACAACTCTACATCTACAACTCTCTACATCTACAACTCTACATCTACAACTCTCTACGTCTCTACAACTCTCTACACCTCTACATCTCTACCTCTGCATCTACAACTCTGCATCTACAACTCTCTACATCTACAACTCTACAACTCTCTACATCTACAACTCTACATCTACATCTCTGCATCTACATCTCTACATCTACAACTCTACATCTACAACACTCTACATCTACAACTCTGCATCTACAACTCTACATCTACAACTCTGCATCTACAACTCACTACATCTACAACTCTACATCTACAACTCTGCATCTACAACTCTCTACATCTACAACTCTACATCTACAACTCTACATCTACAACTCTACATCTACAACTCTGCATCTACAACTCTCTACATCTACAACTCTACATCTACAACTCTGCATCTACAACTCTCTACATCTACAACTCTACATCTACAACTCTACATCTACAACTCTACATCTACAACTCTGCATCTACAACTCTCTACATCTACAACTCTACATCTACAAATCTAAAACTCTACATCTCTACAACTCTCTACATCTCTACATATACATCTCTACATCTACAACTCTACATCTACAACTCTACATCTCTACAACTCTACATCTACAACTCTCTATATCTCTACATCTACAACTCTACATCTACAACTCTACATCTACAACTCTCTACATCTACAACTCTACATCTACAACTCTCTACGTCTCTACAACTCTCTACACCTCTACATCTCTACCTCTGCATCTACAACTCTACATCTACAACTCTCTACAACTCTGCATCTACATCTCTGCATCTACATCTCTACATCTACAACTCTCTACATCTCTACATCTACAACTCTACATCTACATCTCTACATCTACAACTCTCTACATCTACAACTCTACATCTACAACTCTCTACATCTCTACATCTACAACTCTACATCTCTGCATCTACAACTCTCTACAACTCTACATCTCTACCTCTGCATCTACATCTCTGCATCTACATCTCTGCATCTACATATCTGCATCTACAACTCTGCATCTACAACTCTCTACATCTAAAACTCTCTACATCTACAACTCTACATCTACAAATCTCTACATCTACAAATCTACAACTCTCTACATCTCTACATCTACAACTCTACATCTACATCTACAACTCTACATCTAAAACTCTACATCTCTACCTCTGCATCTACAACTCTAAATCTACAACTCTGCATCTACAACTCTACATCTACAACTCTGCATCTACAACTCTCTACATCTACAACTCTACATCTACAACTCTGCAGCTACAACTCTCTACATCTACAACTCTACATCTACAACTCTACATCTACAACTCTACATCTACAACTCTACATCTACAACTCTCTACATCTACAACTCTACATCTACAACTCTGCATCTACAACTCTCTACATCTACAACTCTACATCTACAACTCTACATCTACAACTCTGCATCTACAACTCTCTACATCTACAACTCTACATCTACAACTCTACATCTACAACTCTCTACATCTACAACTCTACATCTACAAATCTAAAACTCTACAACTCTACAACTCTCTACATCTCTACATATACATCTCTACATCTACAACTCTACATCTACAACTCTACAACTCTACATCTACAACTCTCTATATCTCTACATCTACAACTCTACATCTACAACTCTACATCTACAACTCTCTACATCTACAACTCTACATCTACAACTCTCTACGTCTCTACAACTCTCTACACCTCTACATTTCTACCTCTGCATCTACAACTCTGCATCTACAACTCTCTACATCTACAACTCTACAACTCTCTACATCTACAACTCTACATCTACATATCTGCATCTACATCTCTACATCTACAACTCTACATCTACAACTCTCTACATCTCTACAACTCTGCATCTACAACTCTACATCTACAACTCTCTACAACTCTGCATCTACATCTCTGCATCTACATCTCTACATCTACAACTCTCTACATCTCTACATCTACAACTCTACATCTACATCTCTACATCTACAACTCTCTACATCTACAACTCTACATCTACAACTCTTTACATCTCTACATCTCTACATCTACAACTCTCTACAACTCTACATCTCTACCTCTGCATCTACATCTCTGCATCTACATCTCTGCATCTACATCTCTGCATCTACAACTCTGCATCTACAACTCTCTACATCTAAAACTCTCTACATCTCTACATCTACAACTCTCTACATCCACAAATCTACAACTCTCTACCTCTGCATCTACAACTCTGCATCTACAACTCTCTACATCTACAACTCTACATCTACAACTCTACATCTACAACTCTACATCTACAACTCTGCATCTACAACTCTCTACATCTACAACTCTACATCTACAACTCTACATCTACAACTCTCTACATCTACAACTCTACATCTACAAATCTAAAACTCTACAACTCTACAACTCTCTACATCTCTACATATACATCTCTACATCTACAACTCTACATCTACAACTCTACAACTCTACATCTACAACTCTCTATATCTCTACATCTACAACTCTACATCTACAACTCTCTACATCTACAACTCTACATCTACAACTCTCTACGTCTCTACAACTCTCTACACCTCTACATTTCTACCTCTGCATCTACAACTCTGCATCTACAACTCTGCATCTACAACTCTCTACATCTACAACTCTACAACTCTCTACATCTACAACTCTACATCTACATATCTGCATCTACATCTCTACATCTACAACTCTACATCTACAACTCTCTACATCTCTACAACTCTGCATCTACAACTCTACATCTACAACTCTCTACAACTCTGCATCTACATCTCTGCATCTACATCTCTACATCTACAACTCTCTACATCTCTACATCTACAACTCTACATCTACATCTCTACATCTACAACTCTCTACATCTACAACTCTACATCTACAACTCTTTACATCTCTACATCTCTACATCTACAACTCTCTACAACTCTACATCTCTACCTCTGCATCTACATCTCTGCATCTACATCTCTGCATCTACATCTCTGCATCTACAACTCTGCATCTACAACTCTCTACATCTAAAACTCTCTACATCTACAACTCTACATCTACAACTCTCTACATCCACAAATCTACAACTCTCTACCTCTGCATCTACAACTCTACATCTACAACTCTGCATCTACAACTCTACATCTACAACTCTGCATCTACAACTCTCTACATCTACAACTCTACATCTACAACTCTACAACTACAACTCTCTACATCTACAACTCTACATCTACAAATCTAAAACTCTACAACTCTACAACTCTCTACATCTCTACATATACATCTCTACATCTACAACTCTACATCTACAACTCTCTATATCTCTACATCTACAACTCTACATCTACAACTCTACAGCTACAACTCTCTACATCTACAACTCTACATCTACAACTCTCTACGTCTCTACAACTCTCTACACCTCTACATCTCTACCTCTGCATCTACAACTCTGCATCTACAACTCTCTACATCTACAACTCTACAACTCTCTACATCTACAACTCTACATCTACAACTCTGCATCTACAACTCTGCATCTCTACATCTCTGCATCTACAACTCAGCATCTACAACTCTGCATCTACATCTCTACATCTACAACTCTCTACATCTACAACTCTACAACACTCTACATCTACAACTCTACATCTCTGCATCTACAACTCTGCATCTACATCTCTGCATCTACAACTCTCTGCATCTACAACTCTCTACATCTACAACTCTACATCTACAACTCTCTACAACTCTACATCTACAACTCTACATCTCTGCATCTACAACTCTGCATCTACATCTCTGCATCTACAACTCTCTGCATCTACAACTCTCTGCATCTACAACTCTCTACATCTACAACTCTACATCTACAACTCTCTACAACTCTACATCTACAACTCTCTACAACTCTACATCTACAACTCTCTACATCTCTACATCTACAACTCTCTACATCTACAACTCTCTACATCACTACATCTACAACTCTCTACAACTCTACATCTCTACATCTACAACTCTACATCTCTACATCTACAACTCTCTACAACTCTACATCTACATCTCTACATCTACAACTCTGCATCTACATCTACAACTCTACATCTACATCTCTACAACTCTACATCTACAACTCTCTACATCTACAACTCTACATCTACAAATCTAAAACTCTACAACTCTACAACTCTCTACATATACATCTCTACATCTACAACTCTACATCTACAACTCTACATCTCTACAACTCTACATCTACAACTCTCTATATCTCTACATCTACAACTCTACATCTACAACTCTACATCTACAACTCTCTACATCTACAACTCTACATCTACAACTCTCTACGTCTCTACAACTCTCTACACCTCTACATCTCTACCTCTGCATCTACAACTCTGCATCTACAACTCTCTACATCTACAACTCTCTACATCTACAACTCTACATCTACATCTCTGCATCTACATCTCTACATCTACAACTCTACATCTACAACTCTACAACACTCTACATCTACAACTCTACATCTACAACTCTGCATCTACAACTCTACATCTCTACATCTCTGCATCTACAACTCTGCATCTACAACTCTGCATCTACATCTCTACATCTACAACTCTACAACACTCTACATCTACAACTCTACATCTACAACTCTACATCTCTGCATCTACAACTCTGCATCTACAACTCTGCATCTACATCTCTGCATCTACAACTCTCTGCATCTACAACTCTCTGCATCTACAACTCTCTACATCTATAACTCTACATCTACAACTCTCTACAACTCTACATCTACAACTCTCTACAACTCTACATCTACAACTCTCTACATCTCTACATCTACAACTCTCTACATCTACAACTCTCTACATCACTACATCTACAACTCTCTACAACTCTACATCTCTACATCTACAACTCTACATCTCTACATCTACAACTCTCTACAACTCTACATCTACATCTCTACATCTACAACTCTGCATCTACATCTACAACTCTATATCTACATCTCTACAACTCTGCATCTACAACTCTGCATCTACAACTCTGCATCTACAACTCTACAACTCTACATCTACAACTCTATCTCTACATCTACAACTCTACATCTACAACTCTCTACAACTCTGCATCTACATCTCTGCATCTACATCTCTGCATCTACATCTCTACATCTACAACTCTGCATCTACAACTCTGCATCTACAACTCTACAACTCTACATCTACAACTCTATCTCTGCATCTACAACTCTACATCTACAACTCTCCATCTACAACTCTACATCTACAAATCTAAAACTCTACAACTCTACAACTCTCCACATATACATCTCTACATCTACAACTCTACATCTACAACTCTACATCTCTACAACTCTACATCTACAACTCTCTATATCTCTACATCTACAACTCTACATCTACAACTCTACATCTACAACTCTCTACATCTACAACTCTACATCTACAACTCTCTACGTCTCTACAACTCTCTACACCTCTACATCTCTACCTCTGCATCTACAACTCTACATCTACATCTCTGCATCTACATCTCTACATCTACAACTCTACATCTACAACTCTACAACACTCTACATCTACAACTCTACATCTACAACTCTGCATCTACAACTCTACATCTCTACATCTCTGCATCTACAACTCTGCATCTACAACTCTGCATCTACATCTCTACATCTACAACTCTACAACACTCTACATCTACAACTCTACATCTACAACTCTACATCTCTGCATCTACAACTCTGCATCTACAACTCTGCATCTACATCTCTGCATCTACAACTCTCTGCATCTACAACTCTCTGCATCTACAACTCTCTACATCTATAACTCTACATCTACAACTCTCTACAACTCTACATCTACAACTCTCTACAACTCTACATCTACAACTCTCTACATCTCTACATCTACAACTCTCTACATCTACAACTCTCTACATCACTACATCTACAACTCTCTACAACTCTACATCTCTACATCTACAACTCTCTACAACTCTACATCTACATCTCTACATCTACAACTCTGCATCTACATCTACAACTCTACATCTACATCTCTACAACTCTGCATCTACAACTCTGCATCTACAACTCTGCATCTACAACTCTACAACTCTACATCTACAACTCTATCTCTACATCTACAACTCTACATCTACAACTCTCTACAACTCTGCATCTACATCTCTGCATCTACATCTCTGCATCTACAACTCTGCATCTACATCTCTACATCTACAACTCTGCATCTACAACTCTGCATCTACAACTCTACAACTCTACATCTACAACTCTATCTCTACATCTACAACTCTACATCTACAACTCTCTACAACTCTGCATCTACAACTCTGCATCTACATCTCTACATCTACAACTCTGCATCTACAACTCTACAACTCTGCATCTACAACTCTGCATCTCTACATCTACAACTCTGCATCTCTACATCTACAATTCTACAACTCTGCATCTACAACTCTGCATCTACATCTCTGCATCTACAACTCTCTGCATCTACAACTCTCTGCATCTACAACTCTCTACATCTACAACTCTACATCTACAACTCTCTACAACTCTACATCTACAACTCTCTACAACTCTACATCTACAACTCTCTACATCTCTACATCTACAACTCTCTACATCTACAACTCGCTACATCACTACATCTACAACTCTCTACAACTCTACATCTCTACATCTACAACTCTACATCTCTACATCTACAACTCTCTACAACTCTACATCTACATCTCTACATCTACAACTCTGCATCTACATCTACAACTCTACATCTACATCTCTACAACTCTACATCTACAACTCTACATCTACAACTCTCTACATCTACAACTCTACATCTACAACTCTATCTCTACATCTACAACTCTACATCTACAACTCTCTACAACTCTGCATCTACATCTCTGCATCTACATCTCTGCATCTACAACTCTGCATCTACATCTCTACATCTACAACTCTGCATCTACAACTCTGCATCTACAACTCTACAACTCTACAACTCTATCTCTACATCTACAACTCTACATCTACAACTCTCTACAACTCTGCATCTACATCTCTGCATCTACAACTCTACATCTACAACTCTACATCTACAACTCTACATCTCTGCATCTACAACTCTCTACATCTACAACTCTCTGCATCTACAACTCTCTACATCTACAACTCTACATCTACAACTCTCTACAACTCTACATCTACAACTCTCTACAACTCTACATCTACAACTCTCTACATCTCTACATCTACAACTCTCTACATCTACAACTCTCTACATCACTACATCACAACTCTCTACAACTCTACATCTCTACATCTACAACTCTACATCTCTACATCTACAAGTCTCTATCTACATCTCTACATCTACAACTCTGCATCTACTACTCTACATCTACATCTACATCTCTACAACTCTGCATCTACAACTCTGCATCTCTACATCTACAACTCTACAACTCTGCATCTACAACTCTACATCTACAACTCTATATCTCTACATCTACAACTCTACATCTACAACTCTCTACAACTCTGCATCTACATCTCTGCATCTACATCTCTACATCTACAACTCTCTACATCTCTACATCTACAACTCTACATCTACATCTCTACATCTACAACTCTCTACATCTACAACTCTACATCTACAACTCTCTACATCTCTACATCTACAACTCTCTACAACTCTACATCTCTACCTCTGCATCTACATCTCTGCATCTACATCTCTGCATCTACATCTCTGCATCTACAACTCTGCATCTACAACTCTACAACTCTGCATCTACAACTCTACATCTACAACTCTATATCTCTACATCTACAACTCTACATCTACAACTCTATCTCTACATCTACAACTCTACATCTACAACTCTCTACATCTCTACAACTCTGCATCTACATCTCTGCATCTACATCTCTGCATCTACATCTCTGCATCTACAACTCTGCATCTACAACTCTACAACCCTGCATCTACAACTCTGCATCTCTACATCTACAACTCTACAACTCTGCATCTACAACTCTACAACTCTGCATCTACAACTCTACATCTACAACTCTATATCTCTACATCTACAACTCTATATCTCTACATCTACAACTCTACATCTACAACTCTCTATATCTCTACATCTACAACTCTACATCTACAACTCTACATCTACAACTCTCTACATCTACAACTCTACATCTACAACTCAATACGTCTCTACAACTCTCTACACCTCTACATCTCTACCTCTGCATCTACAACTCTACATCTACAACTCTCTACAACTCTGCATCTACATCTCTGCATCTACATCTCTACATCTACAACTCTCTACATCTCTACATCTCTACCTCTGCATCTACATCTCTGCATCTACATCTCTGCATCTACATCTCTGCATCTACAACTCTGCATCTACAACTCTCTACATCTAAAACTCTCTACATCTACAACTCTACATCTACAACTCTCTACATCTACAAATCTACAACTCTCTACATCTCTACATCTACAACTCTACATCTACATCTACAACTCTACATCTACAACTCTACATCTCTACCTCTGCATCTACAACTCTACATCTACAACTCTGCATCTACAACTCTACATCTACAACTCTGCATCTACAACTCTCTACATCTACAACTCTACATCTACAACTCTGCATCTACAACTCTCTACATCTACAACTCTACATCTACAACTCTACATCTACAACTCTGCATCTACAACTCTCTACATCTACAACTCTACATCTACAACTCTACATCTACAACTCTCTACATCTACAACTCTACATCTACAAATCTAAAACTCTACAACTCTACAACTCTCTACATCTCTACATATACATCTCTACATCTACAACTCTACATCTACAACTCTACATCTCTACAACTCTACATCTACAACTCTCTATATCTCTACATCTACAACTCTACATCTACAACTCTACATCTACAACTCTCTACATCTACAACTCTACATCTACAACTCTCTACGTCTCTACAACTCTCTACACCTCTACATTTCTACCTCTGCATCTACAACTCTGCATCTACAACTCTGCATCTACAACTCTCTACATCTACAACTCTACAACTCTCTACATCTACAACTCTACATCTACATCTCTGCATCTACATCTCTACATCTACAACTCTACATCTACAACTCTCTACATCTCTACAACTCTGCATCTACAACTCTGCATCTACATCTCTACAACACTCTACATCTACAACTCTACAACACTCTACATTTACAACTCTACATCTACAACTCTACATCTACAACTCTATATCTCTGCATCTACAACTCTGCATCTACATCTCTGCATCTACAACTCTCTACATCTACAACTCTCTGCATCTACAACTCTCTACATCTACAACTCTACATCTACAACTCTCTACAACTCTACATCTACAACTCTCTACAACTCTACATCTACAACTCTCTACATCTACAACTCTCTACATCACTACATCACAACTCTCTACAACTCTACATCTCTACATCTACAACTCTACATCTCTACATCTACAACTCTACATCTACATCTACATCTCTACAACTCTGCATCTACAACTCTGCATCTCTACATCTACAACTCTAGAACTCTGCATCTACAACTCTACATCTACAACTCTATATCTCTACATCTACAACTCTGCATCTACAACTCTACATCTACAACTCTGCATCTACAACTCTACATCTACAACTCTGCATCTACAACTCTCTACATCTACAACTCTACATCTACAACTCTCTACATCTACAACTCTACATCTACAAATCTAAAACTCTACAACTCTCTACATCTCTACATATACATCTCTACATCTACAACTCTACATCTACAACTCTACATCTCTACAACTCTACATCTACAACTCTCTATATCTCTACATCTACAACTCTACATCTACAACTCTACATCTACAACTCTCTACATCTACAACTCTACATCTACAACTCTCTACGTCTCTACAACTCTCTACACCTCTACATCTCTACCTCTGCATCTACAACTCTGCATCTACAACTCTCTACATCTACAACTCTACAACTCTCTACATCTACAACTCTACATCTACATCTCTGCATCTACAACTCTACATCTACAACTCTACATCTACAACTCTACAACACTCTACATCTACAACTCTACATCTACAACTCTGCATCTACAACTCTACATCTCTACATCTCTGCATCTACAACTCTGCATCTACATCTCTGCATCTACAACTCTCTGCATCTACAACTCTCTGCATCTACAACTCTCTACATCTACAACTCTACATCTACAACTCTCTACAACTCTACATCTACAACTCTCTACAACTCTACATCTACAACTCTCTACATCTCTACATCTACAACTCTCTACATCTACAACTCTCTACATCACTACATCTACAACTCTCTACAACTCTACATCTCTACATCTACAACTCTACATCTCTACATCTACAACTCTCTACAACTCTACATCTACATCTCTACATCTACAACTCTGCATCTACATCTACAACTCTACATCTACATCTCTACAACTCTACATCTACAACTCTACATCTACAACTCTCTACATCTACAACTCTACATCTACAAATCTAAAACTCTACAACTCTACAACTCTCTACATCTCTACATATACATCTCTACATCTACAACTCTACATCTACAACTCTACATCTCTACAACTCTACATCTACAACTCTACATCTACAACTCTACATCTACAACTCTCTACATCTACAACTCTCTACGTCTCTACAACTCTCTACACCTCTACATCTCTACCTCTGCATCTACAACTCTGCATCTACAACTCTCTACATCTACAACTCTCTACATCTACAACTCTACATCTACATCTCTGCATCTACATCTCTACATCTACAACTCTGCATCTACAACTCTACATCTCTACATCTCTGCATCTACAACTCTGCATCTACAACTCTGCATCTACATCTCTACATCTACAACTCTACAACACTCTACATCTACAACTCTACATCTACAACTCTACATCTCTGCATCTACAACTCTGCATCTACAACTCTGCATCTACATCTCTGCATCTACAACTCTCTGCATCTACAACTCTCTGCATCTACAACTCTTTACATCTACAACTCTACATCTACAACTCTCTACAACTCTACATCTACAACTCTCTACAACTCTACATCTACAACTCTCTACATCTCTACATCTACAACTCTCTACATCTACAACTCTCTACAACTCTACATCTCTACATCTACAACTCTACATCTACAACTCTCTACAACTCTACATCTACATCTCTACATCTACAACTCTGCATCTACATCTACAACTCTACATCTACATCTCTACAACTCTGCATCTACAACTCTGCATCTACAACTCTGCATCTACAACTCTACAACTCTACATCTACAACTCTATCTCTACATCTACAACTCTACATCTACAACTCTCTACAACTCTGCATCTACATCTCTGCATCTACATCTCTGCATCTACAACTCTGCATCTACATCTCTACATCTACAACTCTGCATCTACAACTCTGCATCTACAACTCTACAACTCTACATCTACAACTCTATCTCTACATCTTCAACTCTACATCTACAACTCTCTACAACTCTGCATCTACATCTCTGCATCTACAACTCTGCATCTACATCTCTACATCTACAACTCTGCATCTACAACTCTACAACTCTGCATCTACAACTCTGCATCTCTACATCTACAACTCTGCATCTCTACATCTACAATTCTAAAACTCTGCATCTACAACTCTACAACTCTGCATCTACAACTCTACATCTACAACTCTATATCTCTACATCTACAACTCTACATCTACAACTCTATCTCTACATCTACAACTCTACATCTACAACTCTCTACATCTCTACAACTCTGCATCTACATCTCTGCATCTACATCTCTGCATCTACATCTCTGCATCTACAACTCTGCATCTACAACTCTACAACCCTGCATCTACAACTCTGCATCTCTACATCTACAACTCTACAACTCTGCATCTACAACTCTACAACTCTGCATCTACAACTCTACATCTACAACTCTATATCTCTACATCTACAACTCTATATCTCTACATCTACAACTCTACATCTACAACTCTATCTCTGCATCTACATCTCTGCATCTACATCTCTGCATCTACAACTCTACATCTCTGCATCTACATCTCTGCATCTACATCTCTGCATCTACAACTCTACAACTCTGCATCTACAACTCTGCATCTACATCTCTACATCTACAACTCTCTACATCTACAACTCTACAACACTCTACATCTACAACTCTACATCTACAACTCTACATCTACAACTCTACATCTCTGCATCTACAACTCTGCATCTACAACTCTGCATCTACAACTCTCTACATCTACAACTCTCTACATCTACAACTCTACATCTACAACTCTCTACAACTCTACATCTACAACTCTCTACAACTCTACATCTACAACTCTCTACATCTCTACATCTACAACTCTCTACATCTACAACTCTCTACATCACTACATCTACAACTCTCTACAACTCTACATCTCTACATCTACAACTCTACATCTACAACTCTCTACAACTCTACATCTACATCTCTACATCTACAACTCTGCATCTACATCTACAACTCTACATCTACATCTACATCTCTACAACTCTGCATCTACAACTCTGCATCTACATCTCTACATCTACAACTCTGCATCTACATCTACAACTCTACATCTACATCTCTACATCTACAACTCTATATCTCTACATCTACAACTCTATCTTTACATCTACAACTCTACATCTACAACTCTCTACAACTCTGCATCTACATCTCTGCATCTACAACTCTGCATCTACATCTCTACATCTACAACTCTGCATCTACAACTCTACATCTCTACATCTACAACTCTCTACAACTCTACATCTACATCTCTACATCTACAACTCTGCATCTATATCTACAACTCTACATCTACATCTACATCTCTACAACTCTGCATCTACATCTCTGCATCTACATCTCTGCATCTACAACTCTGCATCTACAACTCTGCATCTACAACTCTACAACCCTGCATCTACAACTCTGCATCTCTACATCTACAACTCTACAACTCTGCATCTACAACTCTACAACTCTGCATCTACAACTCTACATCTACAACTCTATATCTCTACATCTACAACTCTATATCTCTACATCTACAACTCTATCTCTACATCTACAACTCTCTACATCTCTACATCTCTGCATCTACATCTCTGCATCTACATCTCTGCTTCTACATCTCTGCATCTACAACTCTACAACTCTGCATCTACAACTCTGCATCTACATCTCTACATCTACAACTCTCTACATCTACAACTCTACAACACTCTACATCTACAACTCTACATCTACAACTCTACATCTACAACTCTACATCTCTGCATCTACAACTCTGCATCTACAACTCTGCATCTACATCTCTGCATCTACAACTCTCTACATCTACAACTCTCTACATCTACAACTCTCTACAACTCTACATCTACAACTCTCTACAACTCTACATCTACAACTCTCTACATCTCTACATCTACAACTCTCTACATCTACAACTCTCTACATCACTACATCTACAACTCTCTACAACTCTACATCTCTACATCTACAACTCTACATCTACAACTCTCTACAACTCTACATCTACATCTCTACATCTACAACTCTGCATCTACATCTACAACTCTACATCTACATCTACATCTCTACAACTCTGCATCTACAACTCTGCATCTACATCTCTACATCTACAACTCTGCATCTACATCTACAACTCTACATCTACATCTCTACAACTCTACATCTACAACTCTATCTCTACATCTACAACTCTACATCTACAACTCTCTACAACTCTGCATCTACATCTCTGCATCTACAACTCTGCATCTACATCTCTACATCTACAACTCTGCATCTACAACTCTACATCTCTACATCTACAACTCTCTACATCTCTACATCTACATCTCTACATCTACAACTCTGCATCTACATCTACAACTCTACATCTACATCTCTACAACTCTGCATCTACATCTCTACATCTACAACTCTACAACTCTGCATCTACATCTCTACATCTACAACTCTGCATCTACAACTCTACAACTCTGCATCTACAACTCTGCATCTCTACATCTACAACTCTACAACTCTGCATCTACAACTCTACAACTCTGCATCTACAACTCTACATCTACAACTCTATATCTCTACATCTACAACTCTACATCTACAACTCTCTACATCTCTACAACTCTGCATCTACATCTCTACATCTATAACTCTACAACTCTGCATCTACATCTCTACATCTACAACTCTGCATCTACAACTCTACAACTCTACATCTACAACTCTGCATCTCTACATCTACAACTCTACAACTCTGCATCTACAACTCTACAACTCTACATCTACAACTCTGCATCTCTACATCTACAACTCTACAACTCTGCATCTACAACTCTACAACTCTGCATCTACAACTCTACATCTACAACTCTATATCTCTGCATCTACATCTCTACATCTACAACTCTGCATCTACAACTCTCTACAACTCTACATCTACAACTCTCTACAACTCTACATCTACAACTCTCTACATCTCTACATCTACAACTCTCTACATCTACAACTCTCTACATCACTACATCTACAACTCTCTACAACTCTACATCTCTACATCTACAACTCTACATCTACAACTCTCTACAACTCTACATCTACATCTACATCTCTACAACTCTGCATCTACAACTCTGCATCTACATCTCTACATCTACAACTCTGCATCTACATCTACAACTCTACATCTACATCTCTACAACTCTACATCTACAACTCTATCTCTACATCTACAACTCTACAACTCTCTACAACTCTGCATCTACATCTCTGCATCTACAACTCTGCATCTACATCTCTACATCTACAACTCTGCATCTACAACTCTACATCTCTACATCTACAACTCTCTACATCTCTACATCTACATCTCTACATCTACAACTCTGCATCTACATCTACATCTACAACTCTACATCTACATCTCTACAACTCTGCATCTACATCTCTACATCTACAACTCTACAACTCTGCATCTACATCTCTACATCTACAACTCTGCATCTACAACTCTACAACTCTACATCTACAACTCTGCATCTCTACATCTACATCTCTACATCTACAACTCTGCATCTACATCTACAACTCTGCATCTACAACTCTACAACTCTGCATCTACAACTCTACATCTACAACTCTATATCTCTACATCTACAACTCTACATCTACAACTCTATATCTCTACATCTACAACTCTACATCTACAACTCTCTACATCTCTACAACTCTGCATCTACATCTCTACATCTATAACTCTACAACTCTGCATCTACATCTCTACATCTACAACTCTGCATCTACAACTCTACAACTCTACATCTACAACTCTGCATCTCTACATCTACAACTCTACAACTCTGCATCTACAACTCTACAACTCTACATCTACAACTCTGCATCTCTACATCTACAACTCTACAACTCTGCATCTACAACTCTACAACTCTGCATCTACAACTCTACATCTACAACTCTATATCTCTGCATCTACATCTCTACATCTACAACTCTGCATCTACAACTCTACAACTCTACATCTACAACTCTACATCTCTGCATCTACATCTCTGCATCTACATCTCTGCATCTACAACTCTGCATCTACAACTCTACAACCCTGCATCTACAACTCTGCATCTCTACATCTACAACTCTACAACTCTCCATCTACAACTCTACAACTCTGCATCTACAACTCTACATCTACAACTCTATATCTCT
The DNA here is from genome assembly GCF_964276395.1 of Gasterosteus aculeatus. NCBI lineage: Eukaryota > Metazoa > Chordata > Actinopteri > Perciformes > Gasterosteidae > Gasterosteus > Gasterosteus aculeatus. The sequence goes on along the minus strand of NW_027554881.1, from coordinate 8,826 downwards.
ACATCTACAACTCTATATCTCTACATCTACAACTCTATCTCTACATCTACAACTCTCTACATCTCTACAACTCTGCATCTACATCTCTGCATCTACATCTCTACATCTACAACTCTGCATCTACAACTCTACAACTCTGCATCTACAACTCTGCATCTACATCTCTACATCTACAACTCTCTACATCTACAACTCTACAACACTCTACATCTACAACTCTACATCTACAACTCTACATCTCTGCATCTACAACTCTGCATCTACAACTCTGCATCTACATCTCTGCATCTACAACTCTCTACATCTACAACTCTCTGCATCTACAACTCTCTACATCTACAACTCTAAATCTACAACTCTCTACATCTAGAACGCTCTACATCACTACATCTACAACTCTCTACAACTCTACATCTCTACATCTACAACTCTACATCTCTACATCTACAACTCTCTACAACTCTACATCTACAACTCTGCATCTACATCTACAACTCTACATCTACATCTACATCTCTACAACTCTGCATCTACAACTCTACAACTCTGCATCTACAACTCTACATCTACAACTCTATCTCTACATCTACAACTCTACATCTACAACTCTCTACAACTCTTCATCTACATCTCTGCATCTACATCTCTGCATCTACATCTCTGCATCTACAACTCTCTACATCTAAAACTCTCTACATCTACAACTCTGCATCTACAACTCTACATCTACAACTCTCTACATCTCTACATCTACAACTCTCTACATCTACAACTCTCTACATCACTACATCTACAACTCTCTACAACTCTGTACTCTGTACTCTGTCAGATGTAGAGATATAGAGTTGTAGATGTAGAGTTTTAAATGCAGAGTTGTAGAGTTGTAGATGCAGAGTTGTAGAGTTGTAGATGTAGAGATGCAGAGTTGTAGATGCAGAGTTGTAGATGCAGAGTTGTAGATGTAGAGATGTAGATGCAGAGTTGTAGATGCAGAGATGTAGATGCAGAGATGTAGATGCAGAGTTTGTAGAGAGTTGTAGATGTAGAGTTGTAGATGTAGAGATAGAGTTGTAGATGTAGAGATATAGAGTTGTAGATGCAGAGTTGTAGATGCAGAGTTGTAGAGATGTAGATGTAGAGTTGTAGATGTAGATGCAGAGTTGTAGATGTAGAGTTGTAGAGAGTTGTAGATGTAGAGATGTAGAGTTGTAGATGCAGAGTTGTAGATGTAGAGATGTAGATGCAGAGTTGTAGATGCAGAGATGTAGATGCAGAGTTGTAGAGAGTTGTAGATGTAGAGTTGTAGATGTAGAGATAGAGTTGTAGATGTAGAGATATAGAGTTGTAGATGTAGAGTTGTAGATGCAGAGTCGTAGAGTTGTAGATGCAGAGTTGTAGATGCAGAGTTGTAGAGTTGTAGAGAGTTGTAGATGTAGAGATGTAGAGTTGTAGATGTAAAGATGTAGAGTTGTAGAGAGTTGTAGATGTAGTGATGTAGAGAGTTGTAGATGTAGAGAGTTGTAGATGTAGAGATGTAGAGAGTTGTAGATGTAGAGTTGTAGAGAGTTGTAGATGTAGAGTTGTAGAGAGTTGTAGATGTAGAGTTGTAGAGAGTTGTAGATGTAGAGAGTTGTAGATGCAGAGAGTTGTAGATGCAGAGATGTAGACACATACTATATCAACACTACTATATCAACACTAATATATTCCCACTACTATATCAACACTAATATACCCCCACTACTATATCAACACTACTATATCCCCGCTACTATATCCCCCACTACTATATCCACAATACTATACCCCCACTACTATATCAACACTACTATATCCCCACTACTATATCTCCCACTACTATATCCCTACTACTATATCCCCACTACTATATCCCCACTACTATATCAACACTACTATATTAACACTACTATATTAACACTACTATATCCCCACTACTATATCAACACTACTATATCCACACTACTTTATCGACACTACTATATCGACACTACTATATCCCCACTACTATATCCCCACTACTATATCAACACAACTATATTAACACTACTATATTAACACTACTATATCCCCACTACTATATCAACACTACTATATTAACACTACTATATTAACACTACTATATCCCCACTACTATATCAACACTACTATATCCACACTACTTTATCAACACTACTATATCAACACTACTATATCCCCACTACTATATCCCCACTACTATATCAACACTACTATATTAACACTACTATATTAACACTACTATATCCCCACTACTTTATCAACACTACTATATCAACACTACTATATCAACACTACAATTTCAACACTACTATATCCCCACTACTATATCCACACTACTTTATCAACACTACTATATCCCCACTACTATATCAACACTACTATATCAACACTACTATTTTAACACTACTATATCAACACTACTATATCCCCACTACTATATCAACACTAATATATCCCCACTACTATATCAACCCTAATATACCCCCACTACTATATCAACACTACTATATCCCCGCTACTATATCCCCCACTACTATATCCACACTATTATATCCACACTACTATATCCCCACTACTATATCAACACTACTATATTAACACTACTATATTAACACTACTATATCCCCACTACTTTATCAACACTACTATATCCACACTACTATCTCCACACTACTATATCAACACTACTATATCAACACTACTATATCCCCACTACTATATCCCCACTACTATATCCCCCACTACTATATCAACACTACTATATCCCCACTACTATATCCCCACTACTATATCAACACTACTATATCAACACTACTATATCCACACTACTATATCCACACTACTATATCCCCACTACAATATCAACACTAATATATCCACACTACTATATCAACACTACTATATCCACACTACTATATCCACACTACTATATCCACACTACTATATCAACAAAAATATATCCCCACTACTATATCAACACTACTATATCAACACTACTATATTAACACTACTATATCAACACTACTATATCCCCACTACTATATCAACACTACTGTATCAACACTAATATATCCCCACTACTATATCAACACTAATATACCCCCACTACTATATCAACACTACTATATCCCCGCTACTATATCCCCCACTACTATATCCACAATACTATACCCCCACTACTATATCAACACTACTATATCCCCACTACTATATCTCCCACTACTATATCCCTACTACTATATCCCCACTACTATATCCCCACTACTATATCAACACTACTATATTAACACTACTATATTAACACTACTATATCCCCACTACTATATCAACACTACTATATCCACACTACTTTATCAACACTACTATATCAACACTACTATATCCTCACTACTATATCCCCACTACTATATCAACACTACTATATTAACACTACTATATTAACACTACTATATCCCCACTACTTTATCAACACTACTATATCAACACTACTATATCAACACTACAATTTCAACACTACTATATCCCCACTACTATATCCACACTACTTTATCAACACTACTATATCCCCACTACTATATCAACACTACTATATCAACACTACTATTTTAACAATACTATATCAACACTACTATATCCCCACTACTATATCAACACTAATATATCCCCACTACTATATCAACCCTAATATACCCCCACTACTATATCAACACTACTATATCCCCGCTACTATATCCCCCACTACTATATCCACACTATTATATCCACACTACTATATCCCCACTACTATATCAACACTACTATATTAACACTACTATATTAACACTACTATATCCCCACTACTTTATCAACACTACTATATCCACACTACTATCTCCACACTACTATATCAACACTACTATATCAACACTACTATATCCCCACTACTATATCCCCACTACTATATCCCCCACTACTATATCAACACTACTATATCCCCACTACTATATCCCCACTACTATATCAACACTACTATATCAACACTACTATATCCACACTACTATATCCACACTACTATATCCCCACTACAATATCAACACTAATATATCCACACTACTATATCAACACTACTATATCCACACTACTATATCCACACTACTATATCCACACTACTATATCAACAAAATTATATCCCCACTACTATATCAACACTACTATATCAACACTACTATATTAACACTACTATATCAACACTACTATATCCCCACTACTATATCAACACTACTGTATCAACACTAATATATCCCCACTACTATATCAACACTAATATACCCCCACTACTATATCAACACTACTATATCCCCGCTACTATATCCCCCACTACTATATCCACAATACTATACCCCCACTACTATATCAACACTACTATATCCCCACTACTATATCTCCCACTACTATATCCCTACTACTATATCCCCACTACTATATCCCCACTACTATATCAACACTACTATATTAACACTACTATATTAACACTACTATATCCCCACTACTATATCAACACTACTATATCCACACTACTTTATCAACACTACTATATCAACACTACTATATCCTCACTACTATATCCCCACTACTATATCAACACTACTATATTAACACTACTATATTAACACTACTATATCCCCACTACTTTATCAACACTACTATATCAACACTACTATATCAACACTACAATTTCAACACTACTATATCCCCACTACTATATCCACACTACTTTATCAACACTACTATATCCCCACTACTATATCAACACTACTATATCAACACTACTATTTTAACACTACTATATCAACACTACTATATCCCCACTACTATATCAACACTAATATATCCCCACTACTATATCAACCCTAATATACCCCCACTACTATATCAACACTACTATATCCCCGCTACTATATCCCCCACTACTATATCCACACTATTATATCCACACTACTATATCCCCACTACCATATCCCCACTACTATATCAACACTACTATATCCACACTACTATATCCCCACTACCATATCCCCACTACTATATCAACACTACTATATCAATACTACAATATCAACACTACTATATCCACACTACTTTATCAACATTACTATATCCCCACTACTATATCAACACTACTATATAAACACTACTATATTAACACTACTATATCAACACTACTATATCCCCACTACTATATCAACACTACTATATCAACACTAATATATCCCCACTACTATATCAACACTAATATACCCCCACTACTATATCAACACTACTATATCCCCGCTACTATATCCCCCACTACTATATCCACAATACTATACCCCCACTACTATATCAACACTACTATATCCCCACTACTATATCTCCCATTACAATATCCCTACTACTATATCCCCACTACAATATCCCCACTACTATATCAACACTACTATATTAACACTACTATATTAACACTACTATATCCCCACTACTATATCAACACTACTATATCCACACTACTTTTTCAACACTACTATATCAACACTACTATATCCCCACTACTATATCCCCACTACTATATCAACACTACTATATTAACACTACTATATTAACACTACTATATCCCCACTACTTTATCAACACTACTATATCCACACTACTATCTCAACACTACTATATCAACACTACTATATCAACACTACTATATCCCCACTACTTTATCCCCACTACTATATCCACACTACTATATCCACACTACTATATCCCCACTACAATATCAACACTAATATATCCACACTACTATATCCACACTACTATATCCACACTACTATATCAACACTACTATATCCCCACTACAATATCAACACTAATATATCCCCACTACTATATCAACACTACTATATCCACACTACTATATCCACACTACTATATCAACACTAATATATCAACACGACTATATCCACACTAATATATCCACACTACTATATCCACACTACTATATCCACACTACTATATCCACACTACTATATACACACTAATATATCCACACTACTATATCCACACTACAATATCAACACTACTATATCCCCACTACTATATCCCCACTACAATATCAACACTAATATATCCACACTACTATATCAACACTACTATATCCACACTACTTTATCAACACTACTATATCCCCACTACTATATCCCCACTACAATATCCACACTACTATATCCACACTACTATATCAACATTACTATATCCCCACTACTATCTCCACACTACGATATCAACACTACCATGTCAACACTACTATATCCCCACTACTATATCAACACTACTATATCCCCACTACTATATCCCCCACTACTATATCCACAATACTATACCCCCACTACTATATCAACACTACTATATCCCCACTACTATATCTCCCACTACTATATCCCTACTACTATATCCCCACTACTATATCCCCACTACTATATCAACACTACTATATTAACACTACTATATTAACACTACTATATCCCCACTACTATATCAACACTACTATATCCACACTACTGTATCAACACTACTATATCAACACTACTATATCCCCACTACTATATCCCCACTACTATATCAACATTACTATATTAACACTACTATATTAACACTACTATATCCCCACTACTTTATCAACACTACTATATCCACACTACTATCTCCACACTACTATATCAACACTACTATATCAACACTAGTATATCCCCACTACTATATCCCCACTACTATATCCCCGCTACTATATCCCCACTACTATATCAACACTACTATATCAACACTACTATATCCCCACTACTATATCCCCACTACTATATCCCCACTACTATATCCCCACTACAATATCAACACTAATATATCCCCACTACTATATCAACACTAATATATCCCCACTACTATATCAACCCTAATATACCCCCACTACTATATCAACACTACTATATCCCCGCTACTATATCCCCCACTACTATATCCACACTATTATATCCACACTACTATATCCCCACTACTATATCAACACTACTATATCAACACTACAATATCAACACTACTATATCCCCACTACTATATCCACACTACTTTATCAACATTACTATATCCCCACTACTATATCAACACTACTATATAAACACTACTATATTAACACTACTATATCAACACTACTATATCCCCACTACTATATCAACACTACTATATTAACACTACTATATTAACACTACTATATCCCCACTACTATATCAACACTACTATATCCACACTACTTTATCAACACTACTATATCGACACTTCTATATCCCCACTACTATATCCCCACTACTCTATCAACACTACTATATTAACACTACTATATTAACACTACTATATCCCCACTACTTTATCAACACTACTATATCCACACTACTATCTCCACACTACTATATCAACAATACTATATCAACACTACTATATCCCCACTACTATATCCCCACTACTATATCCCCCACTACTATATCAACACTACTATATCCCCACTACTATATCCCCACTACTATATCAACACTACTATATCAACACTACTATATCCCCACTACTGTATCCACACTACTATATCCCCACTACAATATCAACACTAATATATCCACACTACTATATCAACACTACTATATCCACACTACTATATCCACACTACTATATCCACACTACTATATCCCCACTACAATATCAACACTAATATATCCCCACTACTATATCAACACTACTATATCAACACTACTATATTAACACTACTATATCAACACTACTATATCCCCACTACTATATCAACACTACTATATCAACACTAATATATCCCCACTACTATATCAACACTAATATACCCCCACTACTATATCAACACTACTATATCCCCGCTACTATATCCCCCACTACTATATCCACAATACTATACCCCCACTACTATATCAACACTACTATATCCCCACTACTATATCTCCCACTACTATATCCCTACTACTATATCCCCACTACTATATCCCCACTACTATATCAACACTACTATATTAACACTACTATATCCCCACTACTATATCAACACTACTATATCCACACTACTTTATCAACACTACTATATCAACACTACTATATCCCCACTACTATATCCCCACTACTATATCAACACTACTATATTAACACTACTATATTAACACTACTATATCCCCACTACTTTATCAACACTACTATATCAACACTACTATATCAACACTACAATTTCAACACTACTATATCCCCACTACTATATCCACACTACTTTATCAACACTACTATATCCCCACTACTATATCAACACTACTATATCAACACTACTATTTTAACACTACTATATCAACACTACTATATCCCCACTACTATATCAACACTAATATATCCCCACTACTATATCAACCATAATATACCCCCACTACTATATCAACACTACTATATCCCCGCTACTATATCCCCCACTACTATATCCACACTATTATATCCACACTACTATATCCCCACTACCATATCCCCACTACTATATCAACACTACTATATCAACACTACAATATCAACACTACTATATCCCCACTACTATATCCACACTACTTTATCAACATTACTATATCCCCACTACTATATCAACACTACTATATAAACACTACTATATTAACACTACTATATCAACACTACTATATCCCCACTACTATATCAACACTACTATATCAACACTAATATATC